>NW_021608972.1:358-1125 GCF_004785775.1 Grammomys surdaster | reverse complement strand
TTGCAGTGAATTCTTACTTCCAGAGCTAAAGGTAAGTACCATAGAGCTGAAAACACCTAAATCATGATACATGTGACATTTCAGTTGGGAAGTGTGTTTGGTTTCATCAGAAACACTTGTACCATTCGGCCATGTATCTTTCATTGTTTCATAAGGAATGTCCAAGTAAGTTGCTAGATTCCAGCTGAAAAGCACTATAGAATTTATTGAACTAAGCTACAGGAAAGATACGTGAATTTCAGCACATTCTTTCTTCCAGAGATAAAGGCAAGTACAACAGAGCTGAAAACACCTAAATCATGTTACATGTGACACTTCAGTTAGGAAGTGTGTTTAGTTTAAAGCAGAAACACTAGTACCATCCTGCCATGTATCGTTCATTGTTTAATATGGAATGTCCAAGGAAGTTACTAGATTCCAGCAGAAAAGCACTATAGATAGTATTGAAAAAATCTACAGTAAATATACACGAATTTCAGCACATTCTTACTTCCAGAGATAAAGGCAATTAGAACAGTGCTGAAAACACCTAAATCATGTTACATGTGACACTTCATTTAGGAAGTGTGTTTGGTTTAAAGCAGAAATACTAGTACCATCCTGCCATGTATCATTCATTGTTTCATATGGAATGTCCAAGTAAGTTGCTAGATTCCAGCAGAAAATCACGATACAAAGTATTGAAAAAGTATACAGTAAATATGCGCGAATTTCAGCACATTCTTACTTCCAGAGCCAAAGGCAAGTACAAAAGAGCTGAAAACACC
>NW_021608972.1:0-258 GCF_004785775.1 Grammomys surdaster | reverse complement strand
ACCCAAATCATGTTACATGTGCCATTTCAGTTAGGAAGTGTGTTTGGGTTAAAGCAGAAATACTAGTACCATCCTGCCATGTATCATTCATTGTTTCATATGGAATGTCCAAATAAGTTGCTAGATTCCAGCAGAAAAGCACTATAGAAAGTACTGAAAAAATCTACAGTACATATACGAGAATTTCAGCACATTGTTACTTCCAGAGCTTAAGGCAATTACAACAGTGCTGAAAACACCTAAATCATGTTACATGTG
>NW_021608971.1:833-1016 GCF_004785775.1 Grammomys surdaster | reverse complement strand
TAAGAATACACTGCAATGTCTGTATCTTTACATTAGGTTTGTTCAATATGTTCTATAGTGCTGTTCTGCTGGAATTTAGCAACTTACTTGGACATTCCATATAAACAATGAAAGATACATGGCCGGGTGTGAAAATAGTTTCTGCTTTAAAATAAACACACTTCCTAACTGAAATGTCACATG
>NW_021608971.1:0-733 GCF_004785775.1 Grammomys surdaster | reverse complement strand
AAGTAAGAATACACTGCAATGTCTGTATCTTTACATTAGGTTTGTTCAATATGTTCTATAGTGCTGTTCTGCTGGAATTTAGCAACTTACTTGGACATTCCATATAAACAATGAAAGATACATGGCCGGGTGTGAAAAGAGTTTCTGCTTTAAAATAAACACACTTCCTAACTGAAATGTCACATGTAACATGATTTAGGTGTTTTCAACTGTGTTGTACTTGCCTTTAGCCCTGGAAGAAAGAATACACTGCAATGCGTGTATCTTTACATTAGGTTTGTTCAACAGGTTCTACAGTGCTTTTATGCTGGAAACTAGCAACTTACTTTGACATTCCATACGAAACAATGAAAGAGACATGGCTGGGTGTTAAAAGTGTTTCTGCTTTAAAACAAACACACTACCTTACTGAAATGTCACATGTAACATGATTTAGGTGTTTTCAGCAATGTTGTACTTGCTTTTACTCTGGAAGTAAGAATACTCTGCAAAGCGTGTATCTTTACATTAGGTTTTTTCATTACTTTCTATAGTGCTTTTCTGCTGGGATACAGCATCTTACTTGGACATTCCATATCAAACAATGAAAGATACATCGACCCATGTTAAAAGTGTTTCTGCTTTAAAACAAACACACTTCCTAACTGAAATGTCACATGTAAAATGATTTAGGTGTTTTCAGCTGGGTTGTACTTGCCTTTAGCTCTGGAAGTAAGAATAAACTGCAATGCGA
>NW_021608970.1:908-1801 GCF_004785775.1 Grammomys surdaster | reverse complement strand
ACATTCCTTTACAAATCAAATGGTATCCTTATCAATTTTCTATTTTTTATGAATATTCAATACAAATATCTCCATGTTCATTACTTTCTTTGATTTCTCTTCCGTTTGATTATAGTTTATTATTGGCTTTGCAATTTTTCTTCAAGTTTTCACTATGTTTCCTGAATTTTTCACTAGCTTTTTCCACAGTATTTTCAATTTTATGAATTTTTTGCCTAGTAAATGTTCAATTTTGTCAGGAAAAACTGTTTTAAATCACATTCCTTTACAAATCAAATGGTATCCTTATCAATTTTCTATTTTTTATGAATGTTCACTACAAATATCTCCATGTTCATGACTTTCTTTGATTTCTCTTCCGTTTGATTATAGTTTATTATTGGCTTTTTAATATTTTTTCTTCAAGTTTCACTATTTTTCCTGAATTTTTCACTATCTTTTTCAACAGTATTTTCAATTTTATGAATTTTTTGCCTAGTAAATGTTTAATTTTATCAGGAAAAACTGTTTTAAATCACATGCCTTTAGAAATAAAATGGTCTGCTTATCAATTTTCTATTTTTTATGAATTCTAAAAGCAAATTTGCCTTGTTCTTCACTTTCTTTGATTTCTCTTCTGTTTGATTATAGTTTATTATTGGCTTTTTAATTTTTCTTCAAGTTTTCAGTATTTTTCCTGAATATTTCACTACCTTTTTCCAAAGTGTTTTCAATTTTATGAATTTTTCCCTAGTAAATGTTCCATTTTGTCAGGAAAATCTGTTTTGAATCACATTCCTTTACAAATCAAATGGTATCCTTATCAATTTTCCATTTTTTGATGAATGCTGAACACAAATATCTCCATGTTCATAACTTTCTTTGATTTCTCTTCCGTTTGATTATAGTTTATC
>NW_021608970.1:0-808 GCF_004785775.1 Grammomys surdaster | reverse complement strand
ATATCTCCATGTTCATGACTTTGTTTGATTTCTCTTCCGTTTGATTATAGTTTATTATTGGCTTTGCAATTCTTCTTCAAGTTTTCAGTATTTTTCCTGAATTTTTCACTACCTTTTTCCACAGTATTTTCAATTTTATGAATTTTTTGCCAAGTAAACGTTCAATTTTATCAGGAAAAACTGTTTTAAATCAAATGCCTTTACAAATGAAATGGTCTGCTTGTCAATTTTCTATTTTTTATGAATTTTAAAAGCAAATTAGCCTTGTTCTTCACTTTCTTTGATTTCTCTTCCGTTTGATTATAGTGTACTATTGGCTTTTTAATTTTTCTTCAAGTTTTCACTATGTTTCCTGAATTTTTCACTAGCTTTTTCACAGTGTTTTCAATTTTATGAAATTTTTGCCAGGTAAATGTTCAATTTTGTCAGAGAAACTGTTTTAAATCACATTCCTTTACAAATCAAATGGTATCCTTATCAATTTTCTATTTTTTATGAATGTTCAATACAAATATCTCCATGTTCATGACTTTCTTTGATTTCTCTTCCGTTTGATTATAGTTTATTATTGGGTTTTAATTTTTCTTCAAGTTTCACTGTTTTTCCTGAATTTTTCACTAGCTTTTTCCACAATATTTTCAATTTTATGAATTTTTTGCCAAGTAAATGTTCAATTTTATCAGGAAGAACTGTTTTAAATCACATTCCTTTACAAATGAAATGGTCTGCTTATCAATTTTCTATTTTTTATGAATTTTAAAAGCAAATTTTCCTTGTTCTTCACTTTCTTTGATTTCTCTTCCGTTTG
>NW_021608969.1:375-1172 GCF_004785775.1 Grammomys surdaster | reverse complement strand
TGAAAAATAGTACATTGATAAGGAGACCATTTGATTTGCAAATGAATGTGATTAAAAACAGTTTTTTCTGATAAAATTGAACATTTACTTTGAGAAAAATTCATAAAACTGAAAACACTGTTGAAAAAATTAGTGAAAACTTCAGGAAAAATAGTGAAATCTTAAAGACAAATTACAAAGCCAAGAATAAATTATCATTAAACTCAAGAGAAATCAAAGAAAATTATGTAAAAGGAGAAATTTTTATTGAAAAGTCAAAAAAAATTAAGGTGGAGAACATCTGATGTGTAATAAAATGTGATTTAAAACAGTTTTTCATGATAAAATTGAACATATACTTGGCAAAAATTTCATAAAACTGAAAACACTGTGGAAAAAACTAGTGAAAAATTCAGGAAAAATCGTGAAAAGTGGAAGACAAATTAAACAGTCAATAATAAACTATAATCAAACGGAAGAGAAATCAAAGAAAATTATGAAAAATGAGAAATTTGCCTTAAAAATTCATAAAATAAATAGAAAATTGATAAGGAGACCATTTGATTTGTAAAGAAATGGTATTAAAAACAATTTTTCCTGATAAAATTGAACACTTACTTTGAGAAAAATTCATAAAACTGTAAATACTGTGGAAAAAACTAGTGATAAATTCTGGAAAAATCATGAAAACTTGAAGAAAATTACACAGTCAATAATAAAATATTCGTAAACGGAACAGAAATCAAAGGAAATCATGAAAAAGGAGAAATTTGCATATAAATTCATAAAAAATAGAAAATTGATAAGGAGACCATTTT
>NW_021608969.1:0-275 GCF_004785775.1 Grammomys surdaster | reverse complement strand
TGAAGAAAATTACACAGTCAATAATAAAATATTCTTAAACGGAACAGAAATCAAAGGAAATCATGAAAAAGGAGAAATTTGCATATAAATTCATAAAAAATAGAAAATTGATAAGGAGACCATTTTATTTGTAAAGAAATGTTATTTAAAACAGTTTTTCGTGGTGAAATTGAACATTTAATTGGCAAAAAATTCCTAAAACTGAAAACACTCTGGAAAAAACTAATAAAAAATTCAGGAAAAATCGTGAAAACTTGAAGACAAATTACACAGTC
>NW_021608968.1:534-1396 GCF_004785775.1 Grammomys surdaster | reverse complement strand
TTTTCACTAGCTTTTTCACAGTGTTTTCAATTTTATGAATTTTTTGCCAAGTAAATGTTCAATTTTATCAGGAAAGACTGTTTTAAATCACATGCCTTTACAAATGAAATGGTCTGCTTATCAATATTCTATTTTTTATGAATTATAAAAGCAAATTATCCTTGTTCTTCACTTTCTTTGATTTGTCTTCCGTTTGATTATAGTTTATTATTGGCTTTTTAATTTTTCTTCAAGTTTCACTATTTTTCCTGAATTTTTCACTAGTTTTTTCCACGGTATTTTCAATTTTATGAATTTTTTGCCAAGTAAATGTTCAATTTTATCAGGAAAAACTGTTTTAAATCACATGCCTTTACAAATGAAAAGGTCTACTTATCAATTTTCTATTTTTTATTAATTTTAAAAGCAAATTTTCCTTGTTCTTTACTTTCTTTGATTTCTCTTCCGTTTGATTATAGTTTATTATTTGCTTTTTAATTTTTCTTCAAGTTTTCAGAATTTTTCCTGAATTTTTCACTACCTTTTTCCACATTGTTTTCAATTTTATGAATTTTTCCCTAGTAAATGTTCAATTTTGTCAGGAAAATCTGTTTTAAATCACTTTCCTTTTCAAATCAAATGATATCCTTATCAATTTTCCATTTTTTCATGAATGCTGAATACAAATATCTCCATGTTCTTAACATTCTTTGATTTCTCTTCCGTTTGATTATAGTTTATCATTGGCTTTTTAATTTTTCTTCAAGTTTTCCCTATTTTTCCTGAATTTTTCACTAGCTTTTTCCATAGTGTTTTCAATTTTATGAATTTTTTGCCTAGTAAATGTTTAATTTTGTCAGGAAAAACTGTTTTAAATCACATT
>NW_021608968.1:0-434 GCF_004785775.1 Grammomys surdaster | reverse complement strand
ATCACATGCCTTTACAAATGAAAAGGTCTGCTTATCAATTTTCTATTCTTTATGAATTTTAAAAGCAAATTTGCCTTGTTCTTCACTTACTTTGATTTCTCTTCCGTTTGATTATAGTTTATTATTGGCTTTTTTATTTTTCTTCATGTTTTCAGTATTTTTCCTGAATTTTTCACTACCTTTTTTCACAGTGTTTTCAATTTTATGAATTTTTAGCCTAGTAAATATTTAATTTTGTAAGGAAAAACTGTTTTAATTCACATTCCTTTACAAATCAAATGGTATCCTTATCAATTTTCTATATTTTATGAATGTTCAATACAAATATCTCCATGTTCATGACTTTCTTTGTTTTCTCTTCCGTTTGATTATAGTTTATTATTGGCTTTTTAATATTTCTTCAAGTTTTCACTATTTTTCCTGAATTTTTCACT
>NW_021608967.1:708-1192 GCF_004785775.1 Grammomys surdaster | reverse complement strand
ACAGCACTATAGAACATATTGAACAAACCTAATGTAAAGATACAGACATTGCAGTGTATTCTTACTTCCAGAGCTAAAGGCAAGTGCAACACTGCTGAAAACACCTAAATCATGTTACATATGACATTTCAGTTAGGAAGTGTGTTTGTTTTAAAGCAGAAACACTTTTAACACCCGGCCATGTATCTTTCATGGTTTCATATGGAATGTACAAGTAATTTGATATTTTCCAGCAGAAAAGCACTATAGACCGTGTTGTACAAACCTAATGTAAAGATATAGGCATTCCATTGTATTCTTATTCCAGAGCTAAAGGCAAGTACATCACAGTTGAAAACACCTAAATCATGTTACATGTGACATTTCTGTAAGGTAGTGTGTTTGTTTTAAAGCAGAAACACTTTTAACACCCAGCCATGTCTCTTTCATTGTTTGTATGGAATGTCAAAGTAAGTTGCTAGTTTCCAGCATAAAAGCACTATAG
>NW_021608967.1:0-608 GCF_004785775.1 Grammomys surdaster | reverse complement strand
AATTGCAGTGTATTCTTACTTCCAGAGCTAAAGGCAAGTACAAAACAGTTGAAAACACCTAAATCATGTTACATGTGACATTTCAGTAAGGAAGTGTGTTTGTTTTAAAGCAGAAACACTTTTAACACCCGGCCATAACTCATTCATTGTTTCCTATGGAATGTCCAAGTAAGTTGCTAGTTTCCAGCAGAAAAGCACTATAGAACTTATTGAACAAACCTAATGTAACGATACAGGCATTGCAGTGTATACTTACTTCAAGCTAAAGGCAAGTACAACACAGCTGAAAAAAACTAAATCATGTTACATGTGACATTTCAGTTAGGAAGTGTGTTTGTTTTAAAGCAGAAACACTTTTAACAGCCGGCCATGTCTCTTCCATGGTGTCGTATGGAATGTCCCATTAATTTGCTATTTTCCAGCAGAAAAGCACTATGGAACATGTAGAACAAACCTAATGTAAAGATACACCCATTGCAGTGTATTCTTACTTTCAGAGCTAAAGGGAAGTACAACACAGTTGAAAACACCTAAATCATGTTTCATGTGACATTTCAGTAAGGAAGTGTGTTTGTTTTAAAGCAGAAACACTTTTAACACCCAGCCAA
>NW_021608966.1:596-1020 GCF_004785775.1 Grammomys surdaster | reverse complement strand
AGTATTGAACAAAGCTAATGTAAAAATACTCGAATTGCAGTGTATTCTTACTTCCAGAGCTCAAGGCAAGTACAACAGAGCTGAAAACACCTAAATCATGTTACATGTGATATTTCAGTTAGGAAGTGTCTTTGGTTTAAAGCAGAAACACTTGTAGCATCCAGCCATGTATCTTTCCTTGTTTCACGTGGAATGTCCAAGTAAGTTGCTAGATTCCAGCAGAAAAAAACTATAAAACCTATTGAACAGAGCTAATGTGAAAATACGCGAATTGCAGTGTATTCTTACTTCCAGAACTAAAGGAAAATACAACAGAGCTAAAAATACCTAAATCATGTTACATGTGATATTTCAGTTAGGAAGTGTGTTTGGTTTAAAGCCGAAACACTTGTACCATCCAGCCATGTATCTTTCATTGTTTCAT
>NW_021608966.1:0-496 GCF_004785775.1 Grammomys surdaster | reverse complement strand
TTTGAGCAAAGCTAATGTAAAAATACGCGAATTGCAGTGTATTCTTACTTCCAGAGCTAAAGGCAAGTAAAACAGGGCTGAAAACACCTAAATCATGTTACATGTTATATTTCAGTTAGGAAGAGTGTTTGGTTTAAAGCAGAAACACTTGTACCATCCAGCCATGTATTTTCAATTGTTTCATACTGAATGTTCAAGTAAGTTGCTAGATTCCAGCAGAAAAGCACTATAAAACCTACTGAAAAAAGCTGATATAAAAATACGCGAATTGCAGTGTATTCTTACTTCCAGAGCTAAAGGCAAGTACAACAGAGCTAAAAACACCTAAATCATGTTACATGAGATATTTCAGTTAGGAAGTGTGTTTGTTTTAAAGTAGAAACACTTGTACCATCCAGCCATGAATTTTTCATTGTTTCACATGGAATGTCCAAGTAAGTTGCTAGATTCCAGCAGAAAAGCACTATAGAACGTATTGAATAAAGCTAATGTAAAA
>NW_021608965.1:672-1324 GCF_004785775.1 Grammomys surdaster | reverse complement strand
TTTGCCATGTAAATGTTCAATTTTCTCAAGAAAAACTGTTTTAAATCACATTCCTTTACAAATCAAACGTTCTGCTTATCAATTTTCTATTTTTTATGAATGTTCAATACAAATATCTCCATGCTCATAACTTTCTTTGATTTCTCTTCCGTTTGATTATAGTTTATCATTGGCTTTTTAATTTTTCTTCAGGTTTTCACTATTTTTCCTGAATTTTCACTAGCTTTTTCACAGTGTTTTCAATGTCATGAATTTTTTGCCAAGTAAATGTTCAGTTTTATCAGGAAAAACTGTTTTAATTCACATTCATTTACATATCAAATGATCTCCTTATAAATTTTCCATCTTTTCTGAATTTTAAATCAAATTTCTCCGTTTTCATAAATTTATTGACATCTCTTTTGTTTGATTTTTCCACAGTGTTTTCAGTTTTATGAATTTTTTGCCATGTAAATGTTCAATTTTCTCAGGAAAAACTGTTTTAAATCACATTCCTTTACATATAATATGGTCTCCTTATTAATTTTCTATTTTTTATGAATGTTCAATACAAATATCTCCATGCTCATAACTTTCTTTGATTTCTCTTCCGTTTGATTATAGTTTATCATTGGCTTTTTAATTTTTCTTCAGGTTTTCACTATTTTTCCTG
>NW_021608965.1:0-572 GCF_004785775.1 Grammomys surdaster | reverse complement strand
TTATGAATTTTTTGCCAAGTAAATGTTCAGTTTTCTCAGGAAAAACTATTTTAAATCACATTCCTTTACATATAATATGGTCTCCTTATCAATTTTCTATTTTTTATGAATGTTCAATACAAATATCTCCATGCTCATAACTTTCTTTGATTTCTCTTCCGTTTGATTATAGTTTATCATTGGCTTTTTAATTTTTCTTCAGTTATTCACTATTTTTCCTGAATTTTTCACTAGCTTTTTCACATTGTTTTCAATTTTATGAATTTTTTGCCAATTAAATCTTCAATTTTATTAGGAAAAACTGTTTTAAGTCACATTCCTTTACATATCAAATGGTCTCCTTATAAATTTTCCATCTTTTCTGAATTTTAATTCAAAATTTCTCCTTTTTCATAGATTTCTTTGATATCTCTTTTTTTTGTTTTTTCCACAGTGTTTTCAGTTTTATGAATTTTTTTGCCATGTAAATGAACTATTTACTCAGGAAAAACTGTATTAAATCACATTCCTTTACAAATAAAATGGTCTCCTTTTCAATTTTCTATTTTTTATGAATGTTCAATACAAATATC
>NW_021608964.1:1170-1955 GCF_004785775.1 Grammomys surdaster | reverse complement strand
TAGATTCCAGCAGAAAAGCACTATAGAACGTATTGAAGAAACCTAATGTAAAAATATGCGTTTTGCAATGTATTCTTACTTCCAGAGAGAGAAAGGCAAGTACAACAGAGCTGAAAACACCTAAATCATGTTACTTGTGACATTTCAGTTAGGAATTTTTTTTTCTTAAAGCAGAAACACTTGTACAATCCGGCCTTGTATGTTTCATTGTTTTATATGGCATGATCAAGGATGTTGCTATATTCCAGCAGAAAAGCACTATAGAACGTATAGAAGCAACCTAATGTAAAAATACGCGAATTGCACTGTATTCTTACTTCCACAGCTAAAGGCAAGTACAACAGAGCTGAAAAAACCTAAATCATGTTACGTGTGACATTTCAGTTAGGAAGTGTGTTTTCCTTAAAGCAGAAACACTTGTACCATAAGGCCATGTATCTTTCATTGTTTCATATGGCATGTTCAAATAAGTTGCTACATTCCAGCTGAAAAGCACTATAGAACGTATTGAAGAAACCTAATGTAAAAATACACGAATTGCAGTGTATTCTTACTTCCAGAGCTGAAGGCAAGTACAAAAGTGCTGAAAACATCTAAATCATGTTACCTGTGACATTTCAGTTAGGAAGTGTGTTTGGCTTAAAGCAGAAACACTTGTACCATCTGGCCATGTATCTTTCATTGTTTAATATGGCATGTTCAAGTAAGTTGCTAGATTCCAGTAGAAAAGCACAATATAACGTATTGAAGATACCTAATGTAAAAATACGCAAATTGCAGTGTAT
>NW_021608964.1:0-1070 GCF_004785775.1 Grammomys surdaster | reverse complement strand
ATGTTACTTGTGACATTTCAGTTAGGAAGTGTGTTTGGCTTAAAGCAGAAACACTTGTACCATCTGGCCATGTATCTTTCATTGTTTAATATGGCATGTTCAAGTAAGTTGCTAGATTCCAGTAGAAAAGCACAATATAACGTATTGAAGATACCTAATGTAAAAATACGCAAATTGCAGTGTATTCTCACTACCAGAGCTAAAGGCAAGTGCAACAGTGTTGAAAACACCTGACATTTCAGTTAGGAAGTATGTTTGGCTTAAAGCAGAAACACTTGTACCATCCGCCCATGTATCTTTAATTGTTTCATATGGCATGTTCCAGTAAGTTGCTTGATTCCAGCAGAAAATCAGTATAGAACGTATTGAAGAAACCTAATGTAAAAATACGCGTTTTGCAGTGTATTCTTACTTCCAGAGAGGAAAGGCAAGTACAACAGAGCTGAAAACACCTAAATCATGTTACCTGTGACATTTCAGTTAGGAAGTGTGTTTGCCTTAAAGCAGAAACACTTGTACCATAAGGACATGTATCTTTCATTGTTTCATGGGGCATGTTCAAGTAAGTTGCTAGATTCCAGCAGAAAAGCACTATAGAATGTATTGATGAAACCTAATATAAAAATACGAGAATTGCAGTGTATTCTTACTTCCAGAGCTAAAGGCAAGTACAACAGAGGTGAAAACACCTAAATCATGTTACCTGTGTCATTTCAGTTAGGAAGTGTGTTTGGCTTAAAGCAGAACCCTTTGTACCATCCGTCCATGTATGTTTCATTATTTCATATGGCATGTTCAAGTAAGTTGCTAGATTCCAGCAGAAAAGCACTATAGAACGTATTGAAGAAACCTAATGTAAAAATATGCGTTTTGCAATGTACTCTTACTTCCAGAGAGAGAAAGGCAAGTACAACAGACCTGAAAACACCTAAATCATGTTACCTGTGACATTTCAGTTAGGAAGTATGTTTGGCTTAAAGCAGAAACACTTGTATAGTCCAGCTGTGTAGCTTTAATTGTTTCATATGGCATGATCAAGTAAGTTGCTAGATTCCAGCAGAAAAGCACTG
>NW_021608963.1:585-1160 GCF_004785775.1 Grammomys surdaster | reverse complement strand
AGCAATTCGCGTATTTTTACATCAGCTTTGTTCAATACGTTCTATAGTGCTTTTCTGCTGGTATCTAGCAACTTACTTCAACATTCATTATGAAACAATGAAAGATATAAAGCTGGATGGTACAAGTGTTTCTGCTTTAAACCAAACACACTTCCTAACGGAAATGTCACATGTAACATGATTTAGGTGTTTTCAGCTCTGTTGTACTTGCCTTTAGCTCTGGAAGTAAGAATACACTGAAACCACGTACTTTTACCTTAGCTATGCTCAATACTTTCTATAGTGCTTTTCTGCTGGAATCTAGCAACTTACTTGGACATTCCATGTGAAACATGGAAAGATACATGGCTGGATGGTACAAGTGTTTCTGCTTTAAACCAAACACATTTCCTAACTGAATTATCACATATAACATGATTTACATGTTTTCAGCTCTGTTGTACTTGCCTTTAGCTCTGAAAGTAAGAATACACATCAATTTGTGTATTTTTACATTAGCTTTGCTAAATACGTTCTATACTGCTTTTCTGCTGGAATATAGCAACTTACTTGAACATTCCATGTGAAACAATGAA
>NW_021608963.1:0-575 GCF_004785775.1 Grammomys surdaster | reverse complement strand
AGCAATTCGCGTATTTTTACATCAGCTTTGTTCAATACGTTCTATAGTGCTTTTCTGCTGGTATCTAGCAACTTACTTCAACATTCATTATGAAACAATGAAAGATATAAAGCTGGATGGTACAAGTGTTTCTGCTTTAAACCAAACACACTTCCTAACGGAAATGTCACATGTAACATGATTTAGGTGTTTTCAGCTCTGTTGTACTTGCCTTTAGCTCTGGAAGTAAGAATACACTGAAACCACGTACTTTTACCTTAGCTATGCTCAATACTTTCTATAGTGCTTTTCTGCTGGAATCTAGCAACTTACTTGGACATTCCATGTGAAACATGGAAAGATACATGGCTGGATGGTACAAGTGTTTCTGCTTTAAACCAAACACATTTCCTAACTGAATTATCACATATAACATGATTTACATGTTTTCAGCTCTGTTGTACTTGCCTTTAGCTCTGAAAGTAAGAATACACATCAATTTGTGTATTTTTACATTAGCTTTGCTAAATACGTTCTATACTGCTTTTCTGCTGGAATATAGCAACTTACTTGAACATTCCATGTGAAACAATGAA
>NW_021608962.1:1197-1422 GCF_004785775.1 Grammomys surdaster | reverse complement strand
AAAACAATGATTTCCGATGCTTGTGTGTCAAAGAATTGATATTGTAACCATTATTTTAAAAAGCTGAAAGATTTAGTGCAATCATCATTAAAATTCCAATATCACCCTTCAAAAAAAATGCAAAATATGTCTGAAATTGCAGAGACTTTAGTTAAGATTGCAAGAATCTTAACTAAAAAGAGCAATGTCAAACTGAACTCTCTACTAGATTTTCAAACTGCATTA
>NW_021608962.1:0-1097 GCF_004785775.1 Grammomys surdaster | reverse complement strand
CAAAACCCATTAACAGCTGATAGTGAGAATGCTAAGGCAGAAACTGGAACAAGAATCCTGTTCATAGCAGTCTGAACAATGCCTAGGAATAAACTCACCATGCAGATTAAAGACCTCAATAAATGGACCTTTAAAACACCAAAGACCAACATTAAAGACACTAGAAAACAATGATTTCTGATGCTTGTGGGTCAAAGAATTGATATTGTAAGCATTATTTTAAAAAGCTGAAAGATTTAGTGCAATCATCATTAAAATTCCAATATCACCCTTCAAAAAAAAATACAAAAATATGTCTGAAATTGCAGAGACTGTATCTATCCCAAGAATCTCGACTAAAAAGAGCAATGTCAAACTGAACTCTCTACTAGATTTTCAAACTGCATTACAGAGGAATGATGCCAAAACAGCAAACTATTGACAAGACAAAAGTAGAACACACACTTAAAGAATAAAACAGAAGACAGAGACAATCCCAAGTATCAACATTCACTTGATTCTCTAGGTAAATGTCAAAAGACACATTCAGGAAAAGATGACTTCTTTACAAAAGTCTTTGGAAATTGGATATTCACATGAAGAAAATGGAAACTAAAGCATGTAGAGAAGGACAGTAAAACAGTAAAGTTACTGCTACAGTGAATAATATCAATAATTGATAAATAGAATTGCATTAAACTGAAAGCTTTTACTGCACAACAATGTAAAAACTAGAATGAGATTCTGTCTCACTCTTCAACCAACAAAACAAAACATGGGTTAGGTAGCAGGGAGAACACCGAACACATAGACAGTCTTGCTGGGACTGCCACTCACTCTCTCTGCTAAGAAATCACTTTTAGATGTCTTTCATCAACAAAACATAGAACTGTTTTGTTGTTGTTGTTGTTTTGATCCAGCTAAACTTCTTTAGATAGATCCATGAAGAAAACTAAGTCAATGTATATGAGAGATACCTGCAGCACACCGATGTTGACCATTGTCATAGTCACAAGTTATGGATTCTACCTAAGTGTCCACCTTGAATATTTATGAAAGTATAATTTTTCAACTTAGAAGAAAAAGGTAGTAGTTATATTCAGAGGCTTCTATTGTGT
>NW_021608961.1:615-1309 GCF_004785775.1 Grammomys surdaster | reverse complement strand
TTTTTACATTAGCTTTCTTCAATACGTTCTACAGTGCTTTTCTGCTGGAATCTAGCAACTAACTTGAACATGCCAAGTGAAACATTGAAAGATAAATGTCCTCACGTTACAAGTGTTTCTGCTTTAAACCAAACACACTTCCTAACTGAAATGTCACATGTAAAATGATTTAGGTGTTTTCAGCTCAGTTGTACTTGCCTTTATCTCTGGAAGTAAGAATACACTGCAATTCGTGTATTTCTACATTAGCTTTCTTCAATACGTTCTACAGTGCTTTTCTGCTGGAATCTAGCAACTAACTTGAACATGCCAGGTGAAACATTGAAAGATACATGTCCTCACGTTACAAGTGTTTCTCCTTTAAACAAAACACACTTCCTAACTGAAGTGTCACATGTAAAATGATTTAGGTGTTTTCAGCTCAGTTGTACTTGCCTTTATCTCTGGAAGTAAGAATACACTGCAATTCGTGTATTTCTACATTAGCTTTGTTCAATACGTTGTATAGTGCTTTTCTGCTGGAATCTAGCAACTAACTTGAACATTCAGTATGAAACACTGAAAGATACATGTCCGCATGTTACAAGGGTTTTTGCTTTAAACCAAACACACTTCCTAACTGACATGTCACATGTAACATGATTTAGGTGTTTTCAGCTTTGTTGGACTTGCCTTTATCTCTGGAAGTAAGAAT
>NW_021608961.1:0-515 GCF_004785775.1 Grammomys surdaster | reverse complement strand
GCCTTTATCTCTGGAAGTAAGAATACACTGCAATTTGTGTATTTTTACATTAGCTTTGTTCAATACGTTCTATAGTGTTTTCTGATGGAATCTAGCAACTAACTTGAACATTCCAAGTGAAACACTGAAAGATACATGTCCGCATGTTACAAGTGTTTCTGCTTTATACCAAACACACTTCCTAACTGAAATGTCACATGTATCATGATTTAGGTGTTGTCAGCTCTCTTGTACTTGCCTTTATCTCTCGAAGTAAGAATACACTGCAATTTGTGTATTTTTCATTAGCTTTGTTCAATACGTTCTATAGTGTTTTCTGCTGGAATCTAGCAACTAACTTGAACATTCCAAGTGAAACACTGAAAGATACATGTCCGCATGTTACAAGTGTTTCTGCTTTAAACCAAACACACTTCCTAACTGACATGTCACATGTAACATGATTTAGGTGTTTTCAGCTCTGTTGTACTTACCTTTATCTCTTGAAGTAAGAATTCACTGCAATTTGCGTATTT
>NW_021608960.1:361-1194 GCF_004785775.1 Grammomys surdaster | reverse complement strand
ATAGTTTATTATTGACTGTGTAATATTTCTTCAAGTTTTCACTATTTTTCCTGAATTTCTCACTAGTTTTTTCCACAGTGTTTTCAATTTTATGAATTTTTAGCCAAGTAAATGTTCAATTTTAGCAAGAAGAACTGTTTTAAATCACATTCCTTTACAAATCAAATGGTCCCCTTATCAATTTTCTATTTTTTATGAAGTTTAAATGCAAATTCTCCTTGTTCATTACTTTCTTTGGTTTCTCTTAAATTTGATTATAGTTTGTTATTGACTGTGTAATACTTCTTCAAGTTTTCACTATCTTTCCTGAATTTTTCTCTATTTTTTTCCACAGTGTTTTCAGTTTTATGAATTTTTTGCCAAGTAAATGTTTTATCAGGAAAAACTGTTTTAAATCACATTCCTTTACAAATCAAACGGTCTCCTTATCAATTTTCTATTTTTTATGAATTTTAAATGCAAATTTCTTCTTGTTGATTACTATCTTTGGTTTCTCTTCCGTTTGAATATAGTTTATTATTGACTGTGTAATATTTCCTCAAGTTTTCATTATTTTTCCTGAATTTCTCACTAGTTTTTTCCACAGTGTTTTCAATTTTATGAATTTTTTGCCAAGTAAATGTTCAATTTTGTCAGGAAAAACTGTTTTAAATCACATTCCTTTACCAATCAAATCGTCTCCTTATCAATTTTCTATTTTTTATGGAGTTTAAATACAAATTTCTCCTTGTTCATTACTTTCCTTGGTTTCTCTTCCATTTGATTATAGTTTATTATTGACTGTGTAATACTTCTTCAAGTTTTCAATATTTTTCCTGAATTTTTCACTATTT
>NW_021608960.1:0-261 GCF_004785775.1 Grammomys surdaster | reverse complement strand
AAATCTAATGGTCTCCTTATCAATTTTCTATTTTTTAATGATTTTAAATGCAAATTTAACCTTGTTCATAACTTTCATTGATTTCTCTTCTGTTTGATTATAGTTTATCATTGACTTTTTAATTTTTCTTCAAGTTTCCACTGTTTTTCCTGGATTTTTCACTAGCTTTTTCCACAGTGTTTTAAATTTTATGAATTTTTTCCATTAAATGTTCAATTTTATCAGGAAAAACTGTTTTAATTCACACTCCTTTACAAATCA
>NW_021608959.1:519-1013 GCF_004785775.1 Grammomys surdaster | reverse complement strand
TTTTTAAATAAAGATATTGACAGAATTGGTTATTAAATAAAGTTATTGACAGAATTGGTTTTTAAATAAAGTTATTTACAGAACTGGATTTAAACAAAGATATTGACAGAATTGGTTATTAAATAAAGATATTGACAGAACTGGTTATTAAATAAAGATATTGATAAAACTGGTTTTTAAATAACAATGATGACAGAATTAGTTTTTAAATAAAGATATTGACAGAATTGATTATTAAAGAAAGATATTGACAGAATTGATGATTGAATAAAGATATTGTCAGCATTTGTTTTTAAATAAAGATATTGACAGAATTGGTTTTCAAATAATTATATTTACAGAATGGGTTATTACATAAAGTTATTGACAGATTTGTTTGTTAAAAAATATATTGACAGAATTGGTTATTACAGAACTAATTATTAAATAAAGATATTGACAGAATTGGGTATTGAATAAAGATATTGTCAGAATTGGTTTTAAAATAAAGATAT
>NW_021608959.1:0-419 GCF_004785775.1 Grammomys surdaster | reverse complement strand
GAATTTTTTTTAAACAACGATATTGACAGTATTGGGTTTTAAATTTATATATTGACAGAATTTGTTATTAAATAAAGTTATTGACAGAATTGGTTTTTAAATACAGATATTGACAGAATTGTTTATTACAGTTCTTATTATTGAATAATGATATTGACAGAATTGGTTATTAAATAAAGATATTAACAGAATTGCTTTTTTAAAAAAAAGATATTGACAGAATTGGTTATTACAAAACTGATTATTAAATAACGATATTGACCGAATTGGTTTTTAATAAAGATATTGAAAGAATTGGTGTTTAAATAAAGATGTTGACAGAATTGGTTTTTAAATAAAGATATTGACAGAACAGGTTATTAAATAAAGATTTTGACAGACAGAATTGGTTAATATGTACAGATATTGACAAACTGGTT
>NW_021608958.1:748-1255 GCF_004785775.1 Grammomys surdaster | reverse complement strand
TCCACAGTGTTTTCAGTTTTATGAATTTTTCTCAAAGTAAATGTTCAATTTTATCAGGAAAAACTGTTTTTAATCACATTCATTTACAAATCAAATGTTCTCCTTATCAATTTTCTATTTATTTTATGAATTTTTAAGGCAAATTTAGCCTTTTTCATAATTTTCTTTGATTTCTCTTCTGTTTGATTATAGTTTATTATTGACTGTGTAATTTTTCCTCAAGTTTTCACTACTTTTCCTGAATTTTTCACTAGTTTTTAATACAGTGTTTTCAGTTTTATGAAATTTTTGCCAAGTAAATGTTCAATTTTATCAGAAAAAACTGTTTTAAATCACATTTTTTTACACATCAGATGTTCTCCATCTTTATTTTTTTGACTTTTCAATAAAAATTTCTCCTTTTACAGAATTTTCTTTGATTTCTCTTCAGTTTAATGATAATTTATTCTTGGCTTTGTAATTTGTCTTCAAGCTTTCACTATTTTTCCTGAATTTTTCACTAGTTTT
>NW_021608958.1:0-648 GCF_004785775.1 Grammomys surdaster | reverse complement strand
TTTGTCTTCAAGCTTTCACTATTTTTCCTGAATTTTTCACTAGTTTTTTCAACAGTGTTTTCAGTTTGATGAATATTTTCCCAAGTAAATGTTAAATTTTATAAGGGAAAACTGTTTTAAATCACAATCCTTTACAAATCAAAAGGTCTCCTTATCAATGAACTATTTTTCATGAATTTTAAATGCAAATTTCTCGTTTTTCGTAATTTTCTTTGATTTCACTTCAGTTTGATTATAGTTTATTATTGACTGTGCAATTTGTCTTCAAGTTTTCACTATTTATCCTGAATTTTTCACTAGTTTTTTCCACATTGTTTTCAGTTTTAGGAATTTTTTGCCGATTAAATGTTCAATTTTACCACGAAAAATTGTTTTAAATAACATTTCTTTACAAATAAAATGGACTCCTTATCAATTTACTATTTTTTATGAATTTATATGCAAATTTCTCCTTTTTCATAATTTTCTTTGATTTCTGTTCCTTTTGAGAATATTTTATTATTGACTGTGTAATTTTCTTCAAGATTACGCGATTTTTCCTGAATTTTTCACTAGTTTTTTCCACAGTATTTTCAGTTTTATGAATTTTTCTCAAAGTAAATGTTCAATTTTATCAGGAAAAATTGTTTTTAATCCCATTTCTTTAGA
>NW_021608957.1:737-1191 GCF_004785775.1 Grammomys surdaster | reverse complement strand
ACTTTTAACACCCGGCCATGTATCTTTCATTGTTTGATATGGAATGTCCAAGTAAGTTGCTGTATCCTAGCAGAAAAGCACTATAGAAAGTAATGAACAAACCAAATGTAAAGATACACGCATTGCAGTGTATTCTTACTTCCAGAGCTAAAGGCAAGTACAACACAGCTGAAAACACCTAAATCATGTTACATGTGACATTTCAGTTAGGAAGTGTGTTTGTTTTATAGCAGAAACACTTTTAACACCCGGCCATGTGTCTTTCATGGTTTCTTATAGAATGTCCCAGTAATTTGCTATTTTCCAGCAGAAAAGCACTATAGAACGTGTTGAACAAACCTAACGTAAAGATACAAGTATTGCAGTGTATTCTTACTTCCAGAGCTAAAGGCAAGTACAACACTGCGGAAAACACCTATATCATGTTACATATGACATTTCAGTTAGGAAGTGT
>NW_021608957.1:0-637 GCF_004785775.1 Grammomys surdaster | reverse complement strand
TGTTGAACAAACCTAAAGTAAAGATACATGCATTGCAGTTTATTCTTACTTCCACACCTAAGAGAAGTACGACACAGCTGAAAACACCTAAATGATGTTACATGTGACATTTCAGTTAGGAAGTGTGTTTGTTTTATAGCAGAAACACTTTTAACACCCGGCCATGTGTCTTTCATGGTTTATTATGGAATGTCCAAGTAATTTGCTATTTTCCAGCAGAAAAGCACTATAGATCGTGTTGAACAAACCTAACATAAAGATACACGCATTGCAGTGTATTCTTACTTCCAGAGCTAAAGGCAAGTACAACACTGCTGAAAACACCTATATCATGTTACATATGACATTTCAGTTAGGAAGTGTGTTTGTTTTAAAGCAGACACACTTTTAACACCCGGCCATGTATCTTTCATGGTTTCCTATGGAATGTCCAAGTAATTTGCTATTTTACAGCAGAAAAGCACTATAGAACGTGTTGAAAAAACCTAATGTAAAGATCCACGCATTGCAGTGTATTCTTACTTCCAGAGCTAAAGGCAAGTACAACACAGCTGAAAACACCTAAATCATGTTACATGTGACATTTCAGTAAGGAAGTGTGTTTGTTTCAAAGCAGAAACACTTTTAACACCGGGCC
>NW_021608956.1:845-1664 GCF_004785775.1 Grammomys surdaster | reverse complement strand
AGTGTTTTCAGCTGTGTTGTACTTGCCTTTAGCTCTGGAAGTAAGAATACACTGCAATGCGTTTATCTTTACATTAGGTTTGTTCAATACGTTCTATAGTGGTTTACTGCTGGAATCTAGCAACTTACTTGGACAATCCATATCAAACAATGAAAGATACATGGCTTGGTGGTAAAAGTGTTTCTGCTTTAAAACAAACACACTTCCTAACTGAAATGTCTCATGTAACATGATTTAGGTGTTTTCAGCAGTGTTGTACTTGCCTTTAGCTCTGGAAGTAAGAATACACTGCAATGCGTGTATCTTTACTTTAGGTTTGTTCAATAGGTTCTATAGTGCTTTTCTGCTGGTATATCGCAACTTACTAGGACATTCCATATCAAACAATGAAAGATACATGGCTTGGTGTTAAAAGTGTTTCTGCTTTAAAAGAAACACACTTCCTAACTGAAATGTCACATGTAACATGATTTAGGAGTTTTCAGCTGTGTTGTGCTTGCCTTTAGCTCTGGAAGTAAGAATACAGTGCAATGAGAGCATCTTTACATTATTTTTGTTCAATACGTTCTATAGTGCTTTTCTGCTGGAATCTCACAATTTACTTGGACATTCCATATCTAACAATGATATATACATGGCCGGGTGTTAAAAGAGATTCTGCTTTAAAACAAACACACTTCCTAACTGATATGTCACATGTAACATGATTTAGGAGTTTTCAGCTGTGTTGTACTTGCCTTTAGCTCTGGAAGTAAGAATACACTACAATGCGTGTATCTTTACCTTAGTTTTTTTCAACATGTGCTACACTGCTTTTCT
>NW_021608956.1:0-745 GCF_004785775.1 Grammomys surdaster | reverse complement strand
TACATTAGGTTTGTTCAATACGTTCTATAGTGTTTTTCTGCTGGAATCTCGCAACTTACTTCCACATTCCATATCAAACAATGAAAGATACATGGCTTGGTTGTAAAAGTGTTTCTGCTTTAAAACAAACACACTTCCTAACTGAAATGTCACATGTAACATGATTTAGGAGTTTTCAGCTGTGGTGTACTTGCCTTTAGCTCCGGATGTCAGAATACACTGCAATGCCTGTATCTTTACTTTAGGTTTGTTCAATACATTCTATAGTGCTTTTCTGCTGGAATCTAGCAACTTACTTGGACATTCCATTTCAAACAATGAAATATACATGGCCGGGTGTTAAAACAGTTTCTGCTTTAAAACAAACACACTTCCTAACTGAAATGTCACATGTAACATGATTTAGGAGTTTTCAGCTGTGTTGTACTTGCCTTTAGTCTGGAAGTAAGAATACACTGCAATGCGTGTATCTTTACATTAGTATTTTTCAACACGTTCTACAGTGCTTTTCTCCTGGAATCTAGCAACTTACTTGGACATTCCATATCAAACAATGAAAGATACATGACTTGGTTGTAAAAGTGTATCTGCTTTAAAATAAACACACTTCCTAACTGAAATGTCACATGTAACCTGATTTAGGGGTTTTCAGCTGTGTTGTACTTGCCTTTAGCTTTGGAAGTAAGAATACATTGCAATGTGTGTATCTTTACATTAGGATTCTTCAATATGTTCTATAGTGCTT
>NW_021608955.1:569-1128 GCF_004785775.1 Grammomys surdaster | reverse complement strand
TTTTAAAGGAATGTTACTTAAAACAGTTTTTCCTAATAAAATTGAACGTTTACTTGGCAAAAAATTCATGAAATTAAAAACACTGTGAAAAACCTAGTGAAAAATTAAGGAAAAATAGTGAAAACCTGAAGAAAAATTAAAAAGCCAATGATAAGCTATAATCAAACAGAAGAGAAATCAAAGAAAGTTATGAACATGCAGATATTTGTATTGAACATTCATTAAAAATAGAAAATTGATAAGGAGACCATTTTATTTGTAAAGGAATGTGATTTAAAACAGTTTTTCCTGAGAAAATGGAACATTTACATTGCAAAAAATTCATAAAACTGAAAACACTGTGGAAAAATCAAACAAAAGAGATATCAAAGAAATTTATGAAAAAGGAGAAATTTTGATTTAAAATTCAGAAAAGATGGAAAATTGATAAGGAGACCATTTGATTTGTCAAGGAATGTGACTTATAACAGTTTATCCTGATAAAATTGAACATTTACTTGGCAAAAAATTCATAACATTCAAAACACTGTGAAAAAGCTAGTGAAAAATTCAGGAAAAA
>NW_021608955.1:0-559 GCF_004785775.1 Grammomys surdaster | reverse complement strand
TTTTAAAGGAATGTTACTTAAAACAGTTTTTCCTAATAAAATTGAACGTTTACTTGGCAAAAAATTCATGAAATTAAAAACACTGTGAAAAACCTAGTGAAAAATTAAGGAAAAATAGTGAAAACCTGAAGAAAAATTAAAAAGCCAATGATAAGCTATAATCAAACAGAAGAGAAATCAAAGAAAGTTATGAACATGCAGATATTTGTATTGAACATTCATTAAAAATAGAAAATTGATAAGGAGACCATTTTATTTGTAAAGGAATGTGATTTAAAACAGTTTTTCCTGAGAAAATGGAACATTTACATTGCAAAAAATTCATAAAACTGAAAACACTGTGGAAAAATCAAACAAAAGAGATATCAAAGAAATTTATGAAAAAGGAGAAATTTTGATTTAAAATTCAGAAAAGATGGAAAATTGATAAGGAGACCATTTGATTTGTCAAGGAATGTGACTTATAACAGTTTATCCTGATAAAATTGAACATTTACTTGGCAAAAAATTCATAACATTCAAAACACTGTGAAAAAGCTAGTGAAAAATTCAGGAAAAA
>NW_021608954.1:789-1423 GCF_004785775.1 Grammomys surdaster | reverse complement strand
TTTACTTGGCAAAATTTTCATAAAACTGAAAACACTCTGGAAAAAAAGTAGTGAAAAATTAAGGAAAAATCGTGAAACTTGAAGACAAATTACAGAGTCAATAATAAACTATAATCAAATGGAACAGAAATCAAAAAAATCATGAAAAAGGAGAAATTTGCATTTAAAATACATGAAAAATAGTACATTGAAAAGGAGACCATTTGATTTGCAAAGAATGTGATTAAAAACAGTTTTTCCTGATAAAATTGAACATTTACTTTGAGAAAAATTCATAAAACTTAAAACACTGTGGAAAAAACTAGTGAAATATTCAGGAAAAATAGCAAAAACTTGAAGAAATTTACACAGTCAATAATAAACTATACTCAAACTGAAGTGAAATCAAAGAAAATTATGAAAAAGAGAAATTTGCCTTAAAAATTCATAAAATAAATAGAAAATTGATAAGGAGACCATTTGATTTGTAAAGAAATGTGATTTAAAACAGTTTTTCCTGATAAAATTGAACATTTACTTTGAGAAAAATTCATAAAACTGAAAACACTGTAGAAAAAACTAGTGAAAAATTCAGGAAAAATAGCAAAAACTTGAAGAAAATTACACAGTCAATAATAAACTATACTCAAACGGA
>NW_021608954.1:0-689 GCF_004785775.1 Grammomys surdaster | reverse complement strand
TTTTTCCTGATAAAATTGAACATTTAATTGGCAAAAAATTCATCAAAGTGAAAACACTGTTGAAAAAACTAGTGAAAATTTCAGGAAAAATCGTGAAATCTTGAAGACAAATTACACAGTCAATAATAAAATATAATCAAACGGAAGAAAAATCAAAGAAAATTACTAAAAAGGAGAAATTTGCCTTAAAAATTCATAAAATAAATAGAAAATTGATAAGGAGACCAATTGATTTGTAAAGAAATGTGATTAAAAACAGTTTTTCCTGATAAAATTGAACATTTATTTGGTAGGAAATTCAATAAACTGAAAACACTGTGTTAAAAACTAGTGAAAAATTCAGGAAAAGTAGTGAAAACTTGAAGAAAAATTACACAGTCAATAATAAACTATAATCAAACAGAAGAGAAATAAAAGAAAATTATGAAAAAGGAGAAATTTGCCTTAAAAATTCATAAAATAAATAGAAAATTGATAAGGAGACCTTTTGATTTGTAAAGAAATGTGATTTAAAACAGTTTTTCCTGATAAAATTGAACATTTAATTGGCAAAAAATTCATAAAACTGAATACACTGTGGTAAAAAGTAGTGAAAATTTTAGGAAAAATCGTGAAAACTTGAAGATAAAATTACACAGTCACTAATAAACTATAATGAAAGGAACAGAAATCAAAGAAAATCATGAAAA
>NW_021608953.1:730-1573 GCF_004785775.1 Grammomys surdaster | reverse complement strand
TGCTTTTCTGCTGGAAACTAGCACCTTACTTGGACATTCCATATGTAACAATGAAAGATACATGGGAGTGTGTTAAAAGTGTTTCTGCTTTAAACCAAACACACTTCCTAACTGAAATGTCACAGGTAACATGATTTAGGTGTTTTCAGCTCTTTTGTTTTTGCCTTTAGCTCTGGAAGTAAGAATTCACTGCAAGGTGTATATCTTTACATGAGGTTTGTTCAATACCTTCTGTAGTGCTTTTCTGCTGGAATGTAGCAACTTACTTGGACATTCCATATGTAACAATGAAAGATACATGGCCTGGTGTTAAAAGTGTTTCTGCTTTAAACCAAACACTCTTCCTAACTGAAATGTCACATGTAACATGAACTAGGTGTTTTCATCTCTGTTTTACTTGCCTTTTGCTCTGGAAGTGAGAATACACTGGAATGCCTGTATCTTTACAGTAGATTTGTTCAATACGTTCTATAGTGCTTTTCTCCTGGAATCTAGCAACTTACTTGGACATTCCATATGTAACAATGAAAGATACATGGCCGGGTGTTAAAAGTGTTTCTTCTTTAAACCAAACACACTTCCTATCTGAAATGTCACAGGTAACATGATTTAGGTGTTTTCAGCTCTGTTGTACTTGCCTTTAGCTCTGGAAGTAAGAATTTACTGCAAGTCGTGTATCTTTATATGAGGTTTATTCAATACGTTCTATAGTGCTTTTCTGCTGGAATCTAGCAACTTACTTGGACATTCCACATGTAACAATGAAAGATACATTGCCATGTGTTAAAATTGTTTCTGCTTTAAACCAAACACACTTCCTAACTGAAAAGTCACATGTAACAT
>NW_021608953.1:0-630 GCF_004785775.1 Grammomys surdaster | reverse complement strand
TCTGGAAGTAAGAATTCACTGCAAGGTGTATATCTTTACATGAGGTTTGTTCAATACCTTCTGTAGTGCTTTTCTGCTGGAATCTAGCAACTTACTTGGACATTCCATATGTAACAATGAAAGATACATGGCCTGGTGTTAAAAGTCTTTCTGCTTTAATCCAAACACTCTTCCTAACTGAAATGTCACATGTAACATTAACTAGGTGTTTTCATCTCTGTTTTACTTGACTTTTGCTCTGGAAGTGAGAATACACTGCAATGCCTGTATCTTTACAGGAGATTTGTTCAATACGTTCTACAGTGCTTTTCTCCTGGAATCTAGCAACTTACTTGGACATTCCATATGTAACAATGAAAGATACATGGCCGGGTGTTAAAAGTGTTTCTTCTTTAAACCAAACACACTTCCAATCTGAAATGTCACAGGTAACATGATTTAGGTGTTTACAGCTCTGTAGTTCTTGCCTTTAGCTCTGGAAGTAAGAATTCACTGCAAGGCGTGTATCTTTACATGAGGTTTATTCAATACGTTCTATAGTGCTTTTCTGCTTTAATCTAGCAAATTACTTGGACATTCCATTTGTAACAATGAAAGATACATTGCCGGGTGTTAAAATTGTTTCTGCTT
>NW_021608952.1:803-1825 GCF_004785775.1 Grammomys surdaster | reverse complement strand
TTATATTTATAGTACGTTTGTTCAATAAGTTGTATAGTGCTTTTCTGCAGGAATCTAGTACTTTCCTAGAAATGCCATATGAAACAGTGAAATATTCATGGCCAGATGGTACAAGTGTTTATGCTTATACCAAACACAACTACTAACTGAAATGTCACATGTAACAGGACTTCAGTGCTTTCAGCTGTGTTGTACTTGCCTTTATACTCTGGAAGTATAAATGCCTTGTAATGTGCATACCTTTACACTACATTTTTTCAATAAGTTTATAGTGCTTTTCTGCTGGAATCTAGCAACTTACTTGGACATGCCATATGATACAATGAAGTATATATGACTGGATGTTAGATGTGTTTATGCTTTAAAGCAAACACAAGTCCTAAAGGAAATGTCACATATAACGTAGTTTAAGTCTTTTGAGGTGTATTTTACTTGCCTGGGGCTCTGGAAGTATGAATGCATTGCAATGCATTTTACAGTAGGTTTCTTTAATTTGTTGTATAGGCCTTTTTTGCTAGAATCTTGCAACTTCCTTGGACATCCCATATGAAACAATGAAATATACATGGCCGGATGGTACATGTGTTTATGCTTTAAAGCAAACAAAAGTCCTAACTGAAGTGCCACATGTAATGTTGTTTAAGACATTTTCAGGCGTGTTGTAATTAGCTTTAGCTATGGAAGTTCTAATACATTGTAGTGCATTTTACAGTAGGATTGTTCAATACATTTTATACTGCTTTTCTGATGGAATCTAGCAACTTTCTTGGACATGCCATATGAAAATATTATATATACAAGGCTGGATGGTACAAGTGTTTATGCTTTAAAGCAAACACAGGTACTAACTGAAATGTCACGTGTAACATGATTTCAATGTGTATCAGCTGTGTTGTACTTGCCTTTAGCTATGGAAGTACGAATGCATTGCAATGCACATATCTTTACACTACGTTTTTTCAGTAAGTTGTATATTGTTTTTCTGCTGGAATCTAGCAACTTTCTTAGACATGCCATATGAA
>NW_021608952.1:0-703 GCF_004785775.1 Grammomys surdaster | reverse complement strand
TGTATTGTACTTGCCTTTTGCTCTGGAAGTACCAATGCATTGGAATGCATTTTAGAGTAAATTTGTACAATAAGTTGCATAGTGCTTTTCTGCTGGAATCTAGCAACATACTTGGACAAGCCATATGTAACAATGATTCATACATGGCCAGATGTTAAAAGTGTTTATGCTTTAAAGCAAACAAAAGTCCTAATTGAGATGTCACATATAACGTAGTTTAAGTCTTTGCAGCTATATTGTACTTGCCTTTAGCTCTGGAAGTATGAATGCATTGCAATGCATTTTAGAGTAGTTTTGTATAATTTGTTGTATTGTGCTTTTCTGATGGAATCTAGCAACTTACTTGGACATGCCATATGAAAGAATCAAGTAAACGAGACAGGATGGGACAAGTGTTTATGCTTTAAAGCAACAAACATCCTACACAAAATGCCACGTTTCATGATTAGAGTGTTATAAGGGGTGTTGTACTTGACTTTAGCTCTGGAAGTATGAATGCTTTGCAATGCCCGTATCTTTACTGGAGGTTTGTTCAATACATTGTACAGTGCTTTCTGCTGGTATCTAGCAACTTACTTGGACATGCCATATGAATCAATGTAGTATACACGAACGGATGGTACAAGTGTATATGCTTTAAGGCAAACAGAAGTCCTAACTGAAATGTCACATGTAACATTGTTTAAGTCCTTTCAGCTGTATT
>NW_021608951.1:688-1227 GCF_004785775.1 Grammomys surdaster | reverse complement strand
ACTTCCAGAGCTATAGGCAAGTACAACACAGGTAAAAACATTGAAATCACATTACATGTGACATTTCAGTTAGGACGTGTGTTTGGTTTAAAGCATAAACACTTGTACCATCCGGCCATGTATATTAAATTGATTGATATGGCATATCCAAGAAAGTTGCTGGGTTCCAGCAGAAGAGCACTATACAACGTATTCTACAATCCTACAGTAAAGATACACGCAATGCAAAGCATTCCTACTTCCAGAGCTAAAAGCAAGTACAACAATGTTGATAACACTCATATCATGATACGTGTGATATTTAAGTTAGGACGTGTGTTTGCCTTAAAGAGTAAACACTTCTACAATCCGGCCATGTATATTTCATTGCTTCATATGGCATTTCCAAGAAAGTTGCTAGATTCCAGCAGAAAAGTAATGTACAACGTATTGAACAAATGTACTCTAAAGATACACACATTGCAATAAATTCGTACTTCCATAGCTAAAGGCAAGAACAACACAGCTGAAAACATTGAAATCACATTACATTTGACATT
>NW_021608951.1:0-588 GCF_004785775.1 Grammomys surdaster | reverse complement strand
TTATATATGACATTTCAGTTAGGACTTGTATTTCCTTTAATGCATAAACAGTTGTACCATCAGGTGATGTGTATTTCATTGTTTCATAGGTCATATCCAAGTAAATTGCTAGATTCCAGCAGAAAAGCACTATAA
The DNA here is from genome assembly GCF_004785775.1 of Grammomys surdaster. Lineage (NCBI taxonomy): Eukaryota > Metazoa > Chordata > Mammalia > Rodentia > Muridae > Grammomys > Grammomys surdaster. Next base: position 453 of record NW_021608951.1, on the reverse strand, counting down.
AACGTATTGAACATACTTACTGTAAAGATATGCACATTGCAATGTATTTGTACTTCCATAGCTAATGGCACATACAACACTACTGAAAACATTGAAATCACATTAGAGGTGACATTTCAGTAAGGGGTTTTTTGGGTTAAAGCATAAACACTTGTACAATCCGACCGTGTATATTTCAGAGTTTCACATGGCATGTCCAAGAAAGTTGCTAGATTCCAGCAAAAAAGCACTATACAACAAATTAAACAAACGTAATCTAAAATGCATTGCAATGCATTCGTACTTTCAGAGCTAAAGTCAAGTACAATACAGCTCAAAAGACTTAAACAACGTTATATGTGACATATAAGTCAGGATGTGTGTTTGCTTTAAAGCATAAACACTTGTACCATCTGGTCTTGTATAATTCAATGTTTCATATGGCATGTCCAAACTAGTTGATAGATTTCAGCT
>NW_021608950.1:681-1375 GCF_004785775.1 Grammomys surdaster | reverse complement strand
GGTACTTACCTTTAGCTCTGGAAGTAAGAATTCACTGCAATGTGTGTATCTTTACATTAGGGTGTTTCAATACACTCTATAGTGCTTTTCAGCTGGAATCTAGCAACTTATTTGGACATTCCATATGAAACAATGTACGATACATGGCAGGATGGTACTAGTGTTTCTGCTTTAAACCAAAGACACTTCCTAACTGAAATGTCACATGTAACATGATTTAGGTGTTTTCAGCTCTGTTCTACTTGAATTTATCTCCAGAATTAAGAATGTGCTGAAATTCGCGTATGTTTACTGTAGATTTTTTCAATACTTCCTATAGTGCTTTTCTGCTGAAATCTAGCAACTTACTTGGACATTCCATATGGAACAATGAAAGATACATGGCTGGATGGTACAAGTGTTTCTGCTTTAAACCAAACACTCTTCCTAGCTGTGAAATGTCACATTTAACATCATTTAGGTGTTTTCAGTTCTGTTGTACTTGCCTTTAGCTCTGGAAGTAAGAATGTGCTGAAATACGCATATATTTACTGTAGATTTTTTCAATACATTCTACAGTGCTTTTCTGCTGGAATCTAGCAACTTACTTGGACATTCCATATGAAACAATGAAAGATACATGGCCGGATGGTACAAGTGTTTCTGCTTGAAATCAAACACACTTCCTAACTGAAATGTCACATGTAACATGATT
>NW_021608950.1:0-581 GCF_004785775.1 Grammomys surdaster | reverse complement strand
TGTGTATCTTTACATTAGGGTGTTTCAATACACTCTATAGTGCTTTTATGCTGTAATCTAGCAACTTACTTGGACATTCCATATGAAACAATGAACGATACATGGCAGGATGCTACTAGTGTTTCTGCGTTAAACCAAACACACTTCCTAAATGAAGTGTCACATGTAACATGATTTAGGTGTTTTCAGCTCTGTTGTACTTGCCTTTATCTCGGGAAGTAAGAATGTGCTGAAATTCAAGTATCTTTAATGTAGCTTAGTTGAATACATTCTATATTGCTTTTCTGCTGGAATCTAGCAACTTATTTGGACATTCCATATGAAACAATGAAAGATACATGGCCGGATGGTACAAGTGTTTCTGCTTGAAACCAAACACACTTCCTAACTGGAATGTCACATGTAACATGATTTAGCTGTTTTCAGCTCTATGGTACTTACCTTTAGCTCTGGAAGTAAGAATTCACTGCAATGTGTGTATCTTTACATTAGGGTGTTTCAATACACTCTGTAGTGCTTTTCTGCTGGAATCTAGCAACTTACTTGGACATTCCATATGAAACAATTAAAGATACATGGCT
>NW_021608949.1:666-1047 GCF_004785775.1 Grammomys surdaster | reverse complement strand
TCCCCCAAAACCCCTTATCACATACCTCCTCCTCCTAATTTTTGTGACAGTGTGCTCCAAACATCCTCCCAGTCCCATCTCCCTGCTCTCGAATTCCCACACAGTAGGGGATCCAAACTTTCGGGGACCATGACCCTCCACTTTCACTGAAGTCTAACAAGGTCACCCTCAATTCCCTATACAGGTACATGAGTCTCTCCCTTTGTGCTCTCTGGCTGGTGGTTTAGACTTTGGGAGTTCTGGTTGAACCTTTTGATACTCCTCCTAGAAAGGACCAAAGCATCCACACTTTGATCTTCCTTCTTCTATGTGAGTTTTATGTGGTCTATACATTGTTTCTTAGAAATTGTGAGCTTTTGGGCTAATATCCACTTATCAGTG
>NW_021608949.1:0-566 GCF_004785775.1 Grammomys surdaster | reverse complement strand
AGCTGGGTCCTCAGGTAACACTATGTTCAATTTTCTGAGATACCGCCAGACTGCCTTCCATAGTGGTTGTACCAGTTTACAATACCACCAACAGTGGTGGAGTGTTCCTCTTTCACCACATCCTCACCAACATGTGCTGTCACCTATGTTTTTGATGTTAGCCATTCTGACTGGTATGAGGTGGAATCTCAGGGTTGTTTTCATTTGCATTTCCCTGATGACTAGGGATGCTGAACACTTCTTTAGGTGCTTCTCAACCATTCGAGCTTCCTCAGTTGAGAATTCTTTGTTTAGGTCTGTGCTTCATTTTTTAATAGGGTTCTTTGATTGTCTAGAGTGTAATTTCTTCAGTTCTTTGTATACCTTGGATATTAGCCCTTTATCGGATGTAGAGTTGGTGAAGATCTTTTCCCAATCTGTTGGTTACCGCTCTGTCCTATTGACTGTGTCCTTTGCTTTACAGAAGCTTTGCAACTTTATGAGGTCCCATTTGTCAATTCGTGGTTTTAGAGCACAGGCCATTGGTGTTCTGTTCAGGAACTTTTTTCCTGTGCCTATATCCAGGC
>NW_021608948.1:561-1001 GCF_004785775.1 Grammomys surdaster | reverse complement strand
ATAACACTGGAATGTGGAATGTTCAGGGGGAATACAGATATCTTTCAGAACAGGGTATCGGCTGGGTGAAGGTTCAGGGGGCAGGTCACTATGACTTAGCCTATGATTCATTTGTCCTTATCTAAGTTGGTATTGTCTGCCAAGGCTACCTATTTACAAGGTCTATGACTACTCAGGCTTGTAAATTTCCACAAAAGCTGCCTCTTTACATTAGCTTATAGCCATCTGTTTCAATGTTTTTCCACAGAGACCCAAGACTTGTTGGTAGTATACATATATGATAGGCCTATTGCTAATTTTAGGCCTATGGCTGATTTTAGGCCTTCAGTGTATAAGCAGGGCTGCCTCTCATATCTCCTCCCTTCTCTAAGTATAGCATGGCTGTGGCGATTGTAATCTTGCAAAGGCGGGGATAGAGGTCTGACCTCCAGTAATTGAAG
>NW_021608948.1:0-461 GCF_004785775.1 Grammomys surdaster | reverse complement strand
TTGTTCTTATCTAAGTTGGTATTGTCTGCCAAGGCTACCTATTTACAAGGTCTATGACTACTCAGGCTTGTAAATTTCCACAAAAGCTGCCTCTTTACATTAGCTTATAGCCATCTGTTTCAATGTTTTTCCACAGAGACCCAAGACTTGTTGGTAGTATACATATATGACAGGCCTATTGCTAATTTTAGGCCTATGGCTGATTTTAGGCCTTCAGTGTATAAGCAGGGCTGTCTCTCATATATCCTCCCTTCTCTAAGTATAGAAGGGCTGTGGCGATTGTAATCTTGTGAAGGCGGGGATAGAGGTCTGACCTCCAGTAATTGAAGGGGACCTTGTAATGGCTCTGGTCCCCCTGTTGTTGTCCAGTGAGGCATGAGGGGCATACCCATCCCAATGTTTTTTTCCTGGAGAGGGGGTACTTTTGACATCAACCCCTATGCAGTCAGGGTTGTCCCTCA
>NW_021608947.1:185-7540 GCF_004785775.1 Grammomys surdaster | reverse complement strand
CTGAGTTCGAGGCCAGCCTGGTCTACAGAGTGAGTTCCAGGACAGCCAGGGCTATACAGAGAAACCCTGTCTCGAAAAACCAAAAAATAAAATAATTAAAGAAAAATAAAAAATAAAAAATAAAACAGAACTCACACATCCCAGTCTGGCCCCAAATCTGCTCTGTAGGGATAATCTCTTGTGCATCAGAACTTGCTTTTAAAACCAGGCTGACCTCAAACTCACATAGATCCTCCTTCCTCTGCCTCCCTAGTGCTGGAATTAAAGGCATTCAGCAACATGCTCGATTAGAATTACGAGCAGTTGTGAGCCACCTGATATGAGTGCTGGGAATCAAACTCAAGTCCTCTGCAAGAATAGTACATTCTCTTAACCACTGAGCCATTTCTCAAGTCCTCTATTAAAATTATTGTTGGCAAAACCATTTGGCAACCACGGCATCCATTGTTTGCTGGACTTGCTAGTCATCCTAGATTGGTTGTTTGTTTTTTTTTTAAATCAGAAGTAATAATCTAAGTATGTTCGTTTGTTTAGAAAATATTTTCTACACCAGCTTGTAGCTTGAGTGAATGACTAGCAACTAGGAGAGGGGAGACAGAGAGTCAGAGTTTGACCATATGGAGTTGTACCAAGCCACAAAGACCTTCCAGCCAATGCTGCTATGTGAGAGGGCTGGAGGGAGGGACTTGGAAGTCTACTGCACAGTAGTTGATAGCAGGAATGTTTAGGACCTGATTTGTCAAGGGCCCTGCCTCCAACAGGCACAAACATCTGGAATTTGATCTGGAGAACTGTCAGGATCCCTCCATGCGATGTGCATCTCTCTCATGTGGTATCACATGAATTGCTCCCACACGTGGACCTCACATGTATTCCTTTCTTTCTCCACAGGGAGGAGGAAGGACTGGAGGGGCTGAAGGAGCTGCAGTGGGAGCTGCCCCTGCAGGACGGTAGGTCTTTACTGTGACAGGCAGGAGGGAAGGGTTCTGGGGCCCCAGGCTTCCCTGATGTTCTCTGTCTACCTTCCAGAGCCTTTATACCAGACTTACCGAGCAGCTGTGCTGTCAGAGGAGCTGTGGGGTGTGGGTGAGGATGGGGGTCCCTCTCCAGCTAATCCTGGAGAAGCTCCCACCTTCTCCAGGCTTCCTGGACCTCGAAACACTCTGTGGCAGGAGCTCCCGGCTGTGCGAGGCAGTGGTCTCTTAGAGAGTCTAAGCCCCCAGGAAAGGCGCATGCAGGAGGTGGGTACCCCTGGGTGCGACTGAGAAGGGTGGGATATGGCATTGAGAAGGTACATGACCTGAGTTCTGGGGTGGTTGCAAGGTGGCTGCCCTCTCTACTGTGGCCCTGCTCTGCTGTCTAGAGCCTGTTTGAGGTGGTGACATCAGAGGCCTCCTACCTGCGCTCGCTGAGGCTGCTGACGGACACCTTCGTCCTGAGCCAGCCTCTCCGGGACACACTCACTCCTCGGGATCATCACACGCTTTTCTCCAATGTGCAGCGAGTCCAGAGTGTCAGCGAGCGGTCAGTGGTCTTCCTAGGATCTGGGCCTTGAGCTGCTAAGCATCCCCTTTGGCTCCCTCCCTCTTCTGGATCTCTCCTTTCACTGACCCAGTTAATGTGCAGCTGTCTCCTGAAAAACTTGGAAAACCAGATTTCTATCCCTCTATTAATTGCTTCGTCTATCTATACTTTCAGGTTTCTAGGAACACTGCTGTCTCGAGTTCGTTCTTCCCCACACATCACTGACCTGTGTGATGTGGTGCACGCCCATGCAGTTGGTCCTTTCTCCGTGTATGTGGATTATGTACGGAACCAGCAGTATCAGGAGGAGACCTATAGCCGCCTTATGTGAGTAACATGGCTTCCTCCTTTCTCCCTGGGAATGCCTTCCAAAACCACCAGTGGATAGTACTGAACCTTATATCTACATACCTATAAAAACAGTTTATTAATTAGGTCCATTAATAGATTAATAATAAATAATGATGAAATGGAAAAATTAGAACAATATAATGTGCCAGGCGGTGGTGGCGCACGCCTTTAATCCCAGCACTTGGGAGCGAGCCAGAGGCAGGTGGATTTTTGAGTTCAAGGCCAGCCTGGTCTACAGAGTGAGTTCCAGGACAGCCAGGACTATACAGAGAAACCTTGTTTTGAAAAAACAAAAACAAAACAAACAAACAAACAAAAAGAACAATATAATGTAATAAAATTGTCAGTATCACTACTCTCGTACTTTGTGGACATTAGTAAGTAAAATAAGAATTACCTGGGGCTGGAGAGATGGCTCAGCAGTTAAGAGCACTGACTGTTCTTCCAGGGGTCCTGAGTTCAATTCCCAGCAACCACATTATGGCTCACAAACCATCTGTAATGGGCATCCAATGCTGTCTTCTGGTGTGTCTGAAGACAGCAACAGTATATCCACATACATGAAATAAATAAATAAATCTTCAAAAAAAAAAAAAAGAATTACCTGGACACAGCTCCATGAGAACAGCAGAGTTAATTGATGAATAGGACTTAGCACTACTAAGTGATTAACAGGTGGGTGGTGTATACACATGAATACACTGGGCAAAGGCATTGATTATTGGTGTCCCAGATAAGACATCTTAGTGGTTAATTAGAAAAAGTATGTGAAATATATGACTTGTTTGTCTCTGGAACATTCCATTTAAAGGTGTTGAGTAATTGAAATTATGAAAGCAAAACTATGAAAAATGTATGAATTGTTTGTTTCTGTTTCTGGAATGTTTCATTTAAAGGTGCTGGATAATTGAAATTACAAGAGCAAAACTATGGATAAGGGGTTTCTGTATCCCAGAGTTGGAGGAACCTGTGAAATCTTGTTGAGGCTGAGGCCAGAGCTGGCTGGGGGTGTTTAGGACCCCACTTCAGGCAGTCCCTAAGGATCTGGGCTTTTCTTTGCAGGGATACAAATGTGCGCTTCTCTGCAGAGCTGCGGAGGCTGCAGAGTCTCCCCAAATGTGAGCGGCTTCCGCTGCCATCTTTCCTGCTGCTGCCTTTCCAGCGCATCACCCGGCTCCGGATGCTGTTGCAGGTACTGTCTCAGCCTGGTGCCTGACCCATCCCACCAACCCTGCAGTGGAAACTCCACAGTGTTTGCTCTAGTTATCACCATTTCCTACCCCACCATGACTCTCAGGACAACATCTTCCAGATGGGCCCTCAGCTCCCTCAATGCCTCAGGAGCAGACAGGTTTGGAGAAAGAACCTCCTAAACTTTCTGCTCAGCCTCTAACTAGCTGAGATTTCCAAAGGAACAAACAGTGGTTTGGGGAGGACTGAGGAAAAAAAAAAAAAAACCCGAACCTTAGCTATTCCAGTGATTGTGAACTTCAAAGGGCTGTGGTAAATAGGCAGATTTATTGTGTATCTGTAAAATTCAATTTTTATTGTGGTAGTAGGGTAGGCTGAGAGATGCAGACAGCTTGTCTAGGTTGTACAAAGGAAGGCCTTGGATACAGTCTCTAGTGTAACTGACTAAAATAATAAGTGAAAAAGTTCCTAAGTGGGATAATACTGAGGGGGAAAAAATGGGGGTTTTGAGAAACACTGTTTTGTTTCCTTGATTTTTCAAGACAGGGTTTCTCTGTGTAGCCCTGGCTACACAGAGACCCACCTGCTTCTGAGATCTTGAGTGCTGGGATTAAAAGTATGTGTCCAGCTTTCTTTCTTTCCTTCCTTCCTTCCTTCTTTCTTTCTTCCTTCCTTCTTTCTTTCTTTCTTTCTTTTTTTTTCAAGGTCTCATTATGTAGCTTTGGCTAGCTTGCTCTGCATTCCAGGCTGGCCTGGCACCAGAGATCTGGTTGCCTGTACCTCTAGAGGGCTGGAATTAAAGGTGTGTACCTCCATATATTGGAATCTCAATGTGAAGAGTCTCCAACAGGATGATGGAAACAAAGATAAGCTACTTTGTTTTGAGATAGTTGGCTTTGGTGTTTGTTTTGGTTGTTTAGAACTCACTACACAGTCTCTTAACTATTGTATATAGTATCTTTTTAAATTTTTCGTTAGTTAGTTTTCCTTTTTTTTGTTTTTTTGTTTTGTTTTTTCCGAGGCAGGGTTTCTCTGTGTAGCCCTGGCTATCCTGAAACTCACTCTGTAGAGACCAGGCTGGCCTCAAACTCAGAAATCCACCTGCCTCTGCCTCCCAAGTGCTGGGATTAAAGGCGAGCGCTGCCACCACCACCGCCTGGCCGTTAATTAGTTTTTCCAGACAAGGTTTCTCTGTGTGTCCTGGCCTCTAACTCACAGAGATCATCCACCTGCCTCTGCCTCCCAAGTGCAGGGAATCAAAACCTAGTATGCCACCACTGCCTGGCTTATTTTTATTTTTTAAATTTAATTCTTTTTTTTGTTCGAGGGAGGATCAAACTGATGCCTCACTCATTCTAAACAAATACTCTGCCACTGAGCTGCTAACCCAGTTGCCTTGAGTTTTATTCAGCCTCATCTGCTGTTCATGTAGATAGCATCATAACTATAATACCGTACTAACTCAGTGATTGCTGAGTGTGCTGTTAGAGACCCCGTTCGAAATGTCCCACACCTGTATCACCCCAGTGACAAGTGTGCAAGGGCAGGAACCATTATTTACGAGATTTTATAAGGAGGAAACCGAGGTGCAGTTTGAATAACTTGGCCTAGGTCATGCAAAAATAATGGATGGAGCCAGATATGATGGTACATGCCTGTAATCCCAGCATTCCAGAGGCTGGGCTGAAGGATTCCGACCTCAAAGGCAGCCAGAGCTGATTAGCAAAAAAAAAAAAAGCTGTCTCAGAAAAGAAATAGAAATTCAGGTATTTCTAACTGTCCCGTTCTATTGGTGGGCTAGTAATTATTTTTTTAAAAAAAGACACGCCCTCCCCCATTTATGATGTGCCAAGAACTGTGCTAAGTCCTCTTTATACATCACTTCCTCGATTCCTCATAACGTGCTAAGTAGATATCAGCTCCATCTTATAAATGCAGAAACCGAAGCTCTGAGCACTAACCTGATTTGCTCAAGCTCTGGCAGCTGGTAAGTGGTAGGTCTCAAACCTAAACGGAACATTTGGCAAAGCTGGGCTGGGTCCACAGCACCTCAGAATCTCAGGGGCGTGGGGGATCTCAGTTCCCTTCCTCTCTGTTTCCAGAATATCCTAAGCCAGACAGAGGAGGGGTCCAGTCGTCAGGAGAATGCCCAGAAGGCCCTGGGCGCTGTGAGCAAGGTGGGCAGAAGGGAAGCTGAGGAGGGAAGAGGTGCCAAGAAGCAGAGGGGAGGTGGAAGGGAATAGGTGGCCGCTGGGATGGGTGACTGCATCCTCCTCCCCAGATCATTGAGCGCTGCAGCGCTGAGGTGGGGCGCATGAAGCAGACCGAAGAGCTGATCCGACTCACCCAAAGGTTGCGCTTCCACAAAGTCAAGGTTCGTCCAGCCCAGACTCTCCATTTAGCCTTTCCTCACCATGCTACACCGAGGCTAGACCCTTCTCTTTTTTTCTCCCAGGCTCTACCGCTGGTCTCCTGGTCACGGCGCCTGGAATTGCAGGGGGAGCTGACTGAACTGGGGTGTCGGAGGGGGGGTGTGCTCTTCACCTCCCGCCCACGCTTCACTCCCCTCTGCCTGCTGCTCTTCAGTGACCTGCTGCTTATCACTCAGCCCAAGAGGTGGGTCCTGGGTGGGAGGGGAGGGAGCCTGAGCTGGAGTAGGGAAGAGGCATCCAGCAGGACCCCTGCTCTCCTCTGAACGCCCTCTTCCCTGGGCAGTGGGCAGCGGCTGCAGGTTCTGGACTATGCCCATCGCTCCCTGGTGCAGGCCCAGCAGGTTCCTGACCCATCTGGACCCCCTACATTCCGCCTCTCCCTTCTCAGCAACCACCAGGGCCGCCCGACCCACAGGCTACTCCAAGCGGCCTCACTGTGAGTCCTGTCTGTAGAAAACACTCTTGGGGGCTGGGGTGTGGCTTAGTTGTAGAGTTTGCCTCGCATGCCTGAGACTCGGGATTCAGTCCTCAGCACCCAAAGAAAATAAATCAGTAGGGTGGTGAACTTTTACTATCTGAGCACTGAGAAGACTGGGTAGGTAGGAGGACCATGAATTTAAGGCCAGCTTGGTCAGCCTTGTCAAAACATGCAGACAAGCAAGCTGCTCTTAGGACCCTCAGACTCTATATTCTATTTCTGTTCTCTCTCCTCTGTTGCCCTTACTTTGTCCCCCGGGAATATCTCTTGGGCCAACCATGAACTCCCCCTCCTATGTTCATCACTAGGTCAGACATGCAGCGATGGCTGGGAGCCTTCCCCACACCAGGTCCCCTTCCCTGTTCCCCAGACACCATCTATGAGGACTGTGGTAAGCATCTCTCAAAGGGAGGAGGGAAAGAAATGTGAGTCTAGGGGGAATATGGGATGGCAACTGAAAAGAGCAAGGGGTCCAGCTGAAGTGTCACCCACCCTTCACCAGAGTGTTCCCAGGAGCTATGTTCAGAGCCAGCTACACCTTCCAAGACTGAAGGGCAAAGTCTGGAGTCCAAGGCCCCCCGAAAGCATCTCCACAAGAATCCAGAAGGTGAGCAAGCCTTTCATTTACTCCTTCAGCAAATATTTATTGAACAGCATGAGCCAGACACATAACGTGTCAGGCTCTGCTCTGTGTACGATTTTTTTCTGGCAGTGCTGGGATCAAGTCCTTGCCTTACACATGATAGGCAGGTGCTGCGCTAATGAGCCACAGGCTGGCCCTGGAGTATGCTTTCTTTTTTTTTTTTTTTTTTTTTTGGATTTTCGAGACAGGGTTTCTCTGTATAGCCCTGGCTGTCCTGGAACTCACTCTGTAGACCAGGCTGGCCTCGAACTCAGAAATCCGCCTGCCTCTGCCTCCCAAGTGCTGGGATTAAAGGCGTGCGCCACCACCGCCCGGCTGGAGTATGCTTTCTAATGAGGACGCAGACAGTAAAGGATAAGTGAGCCTGGTGGGGCGGTGTTGGTCTTTGAGTCTCTCACTTGGCGGAGGCAATAGGATCTGTGTGAGTTCAAGGCCAGCCTGGGCTATACAGTGAGTTTCAGGCTCTCCAGGGCTATATAGTGAGACCCTTTCTCTTTTTGTTTTTTGTTTTTGTTGTTGTTGTTGTTTTGTTTGTTTGTTTGTTTGTTTCAAGATAGAATTTCTCTGTGGAGCCCTGGCTGTCCTGGAACCTGCTCTGTAGACAAGGCTGGCCTCGAACTCTGAGATCCACCTGTCTGTCTCCCAAGTGCTAGGATGAAAGGCATGTGCTACACTGCCTGGCTGAGACTCTTTCTCTTTTTTTTTTTTTTTTTTTTTTTTTTTTTTTTTTTTTTTT
>NW_021608947.1:0-85 GCF_004785775.1 Grammomys surdaster | reverse complement strand
TTTTGGTTTTTCAAGACAGGGTTTCTCTGTATAGCCCGGGCTGTCCTGGAACTCACTCTGTAGACCAGGCTGGCCTCGAACTCAG
>NW_021608946.1:729-1541 GCF_004785775.1 Grammomys surdaster | reverse complement strand
GCTTTCCTTTTGCCATCTGCTTAACTCTAGTGTTACCTGCCCTCAGTGTGTAAGACTGGAGTCTGTATTTCCAGTTATCTTGCTTGTGGCAAAGCTCCTCAGAGTCCAGATGTCTCTGTGGTCTTATGATCCTAATCTCCCGGGTGGAAGAACTCCTGGTACTCAGGCCACCTGTTGGATCTGGAAATCCTTCTGCTCTGGGTGCAGTGGTTCCTCTAGGATGGCTGAGGATTCAGTATCTCCACAGGAGCAGACCAACTCTGTGTCTGCCCCAGCCCAAAGAACCAGGCAGGGGTGGAAAGGAAGTGGAATTCTGGAGGGGCAGGGTTTGTGTAGCTGGTGTGTCCTGAATGTCCCTGGCTCCCAGATGTATCTCTGGGGCTTAAAGAGTGAGATGGAGTTTTTACCGGCTGCTCTGAGTGCAGTGGCTCCTCTAGGATGGCTGAGGATTCAGTATCTCCACAGGAGCAGACCAACTCTGTGTCTGCCCCAGCCTAAAGGACCAGGCAAGGCTGGAAAGGAAGTGGAATTCTGGAGGGGCAGGGTTTGGGTAGCTGGTGTGTCCTGAATGTCCCTGGCTCCCAGATGTATCTCTGGGGCTTAAGGAGTGAGATGGAGTTCTTACCGGCTGCTCTGAGTGCAGTGGCTCCTCTAGGATGGCTGAGGATTCTGTATCTCCACAGGAGCAGATCAACTCTGTGTCTGCCCCAGCCCAAAGCTAAATTTTCTTTATAATACCTATGTGTATTTGTTATGTGTCAAACATGTGTGTCTGTGTGTGTGTCTGTCTGTCTGTCTGTCTGTCTGTCTGT
>NW_021608946.1:0-629 GCF_004785775.1 Grammomys surdaster | reverse complement strand
AGAGCAGTGGCTCCTCTAGGATGGCTGAGGATTCAGTATCTCCACAGGAGCAGACCAACTCTGTGTCTGCCCCAGCCTAAAGGACCAGGCAAGGCTGGAAAGGAAGTGGAATTCTGGAGGGGCAGGGTTTGGGTAGCTGGTGTGTCCTGAATGTCCCTGGCTCCCAGATGTATCTCTGGGGCTTAAGGAGTGAGATGGAGTTTTTACCGGCTGCTCTGAGTGCAGTGGCTCCTCTAGGATGGCTGAGGATTCTGTATCTCCACAGGAGCAGATCAACTCTGTGTCTGCCCCAGCCCAAAGCTAAATTTTCTTTATAATACCTATGTGTATTTGTTATGTGTCAAACATGTGTGTCTGTGTGTGTGTCTGTCTGTCTGTCTGTCTGTCTGTCTGTCTGTCTCTCTCTCTCTCTCTCTCTCTCTCTCTTCTCTCTCTCTCTCTCTCTCTCTCTCTCTCTCTCTCTCTGTGTGTGTGTGTGTGTGTGATGGTGTGATGGTTTAAAGCTGAATGTACCACACAGGATCATCTGGTTAAACCACCAGCATGTGGTGTTGCTTAAGGAGATTCTAGAACCTTTGAGAGGTAAGACGTGGTTAGTAGATCTAGGCCAATAGAGGAGGCTCTTTAAA
>NW_021608945.1:224-1118 GCF_004785775.1 Grammomys surdaster | reverse complement strand
TTTTTTGATTAATTTTGGATGAACGTCGATTTTATTTGATATTAGAAAGGCTACTCTTGCTTGTTTCTTGGGACCATTGACTTGGAAAATTGTTTTCCACCCTTTTATTCTGAGGTAGTATCTGTCTTTGTCACTCAGTTGCGTTTCTTGTATGCAGCAAAATTCTGGGTCTTGTTTGTGTATCCAGTCTGATAGTCTGCGTCTTTTTATTGGGGAATTGAGACCATTGATGTTAAGAGATATTAAGGAAAAACGATTGTGGCTTCCTGTTATTTTTGTTATTAGAGGTAGAATTATGTTTGTATAGCTATCTTCTTTTTGGGTTGTTGGAAGATTACTTCCTTGCTTTTTCTAGGTTGTAGTTTACCTCCTTGTGTTGGCATTTTCCATCAATTATCCTTTGAAGTGCTGGGGTTGTAGGAAGATATTGTGCAAACTTTTTTTTGTCATGGAATATCTTGGTTTCACCATCTATAGTGATTGAGAGTTTTGCTGGGTATAGTAATCTGGGCTGGCAATTGTGTTCTCTTACGGTTTGTATGATGTCAGTCCAGGCTCTTCTGGCTTTTATAGTCTCTGGTGAGAAGTCTGGTGTAATTCTTATAGGTCTGCCTACATATGTTACTTGATCTTTTTCCCTTACTGCTTTTAGTATTTTTTCTTTGTTTTGTGCATCTGATGTTTTGATTATTATGTGACGGGAGGTATTTCTTTTCTGGTCTAGTCTATTTGGTGTTCTATAGGCTTCTTGTATGTTTATGGGCATCTTGTCCTTTAGGTTAGGGGAGTTTTCCTCAATAATTTTGTTGAAGATATTTACTGGCCCCTTAAGTTGGGAGTCTTCATTCTCATCTATACCTATTATCCTTAGGTTTGGTCTTCTCATTGTGTCCT
>NW_021608945.1:0-124 GCF_004785775.1 Grammomys surdaster | reverse complement strand
TTCCACCGTATCTTCTGCATTTGAGATTCTCTCTTCTATCTCTTGTATTCAGTTGGTGATGCTTGCGTCTGTGACTCCTGATCTCTTTCTTAGGTTTTCTATCTCCATGGTTGTCTCCCTTTGA
>NW_021608944.1:553-1264 GCF_004785775.1 Grammomys surdaster | reverse complement strand
GTGACATTTCAGATAGGAAGTGTGTTTGGTTTACAGCAGAAACACTTGTACCACCCGGCCATGTATCTTACATTGTTTCAGACGAAATGTCCAGGTAAGCTGCTACATTCCAGCAGAAAAGCACATTAGAACAAATTGTACAACCCTAATGTAAAAATAAGTGCAATTTAGCACATTCTTACTTGCAGAGCTAAAGGCAAGTACAACAGAGCTGAAAACACCTAAATCATGTTACCTGTGACATTTCATTTAGGAACTGTGTTTGGTTTTCAGCAGAAACACTTGTAGCACACAGCCATGTATCTTACATTGTTCATACGAAATGTCCAGGTAAGCTGCTACACTCCAGCAGAAAAGCACATTTGAATGTATTGAACAAAACTAACGTAAAGGTAAGAGCAATTCAGCACATTCTTACTTGCAGAGGTAAAGGCAAGTACAACAGAGCTGAAAACACCTAAATCATGTTACATGTGACATTTCAGATAGGAAGTGTGTTTGGTTTACAGCAGAAACACTTGTACCACCGGGCCATGTATCTTACATTGTTTCAGGCGAAATGTCCAGGTAAGCTGCTAAATTCCAGCAGAAAATCACATTTGAACGTATTGTACAACACTAATATAAAGGTAAGAGAAATTCAGCACATTCTTACTTGCAGAGCTAAAGGCAAGTACAACACAGCTGAAAACACCTAAATCATGTTACATA
>NW_021608944.1:0-453 GCF_004785775.1 Grammomys surdaster | reverse complement strand
ACATGTGACATTTCAGTTAGGAAGTGTGTTTGGTTTACAGTAGAAACTCTTGTACCACCCGGCCATATGTCTTTCATGTTTGATATGGAATGTCCAACTAAGTTGCTAGATTCCAACAGAAAAGCACATTAGAACGTATTGAACAACACTATTATAAATGTAACCGCAATTAAGCACATTCTTACTTGCAGAGCTAAAGGAAGTACAACAGAGCTGAAAACACCTAAATCATGTTACATGTGACATTTCAGTTAGGAAGGGTCTTTGGTTTACACCAGAAACACTTGTACCACCCAGCCATGTATCTTACATTATTTCATAGGAAATGTCCAGGTAAGCTGCTACATTCCAGCAGAAAAGCACATTTGAACATATTGAACAATACTAATGTAAAGGTAAGAGCAATTCGGCACATTCTTACTTGCAGAGCTAAAGGCAAGTACAACACAGCTG
>NW_021608943.1:608-1391 GCF_004785775.1 Grammomys surdaster | reverse complement strand
GTTACATATGGCATGTCCAAGTAAGTTGCTAGATTCCAGCAGAAAAGAACTATACAACCTATTGAATAAAAGTACACTAAAGGGCATTGCGATGCATTCGTACTTTGAGACCAAAAGGCAAGTACAACACAGCTGAAAAAATGGAAATCATGTTACATGTGACATTTTAGTTAGGACATGTGTTTGGTTTAAAGCATAAACACTTGTACCATCCGGCCATGTATATTTTATTTTTTCGTATGGCATTTCCAAGAAAGTTGCTAGATTCCAGCAGAAGAGAACTATACATCATATTGAACAAACCTACAGTAAAGATACGCGCATGGCAAAGCATTCATACTTCAAGAGCTAAAGGCAAGCACACCACAGCTGTAAAATATGAAACAACATTCCTTGTGAGATTTCAGTTACGAAGTCTTTTTGGTTTATACCATAAACACTTGTACCATCCGGCCATGTATATTTCAATGTTTCATATTGCATGTCCAAGTAAGTTGCTAGGTTCCATCAGAAAAGCACTATACAATTATTGAACAAACGTACTGTAAATACACTTGCATTGCAATGCATTCATAGTTCCAGAGCTGTGGGCAAGTACAACACAGGTCAAAACACTGAAGTCAGGTTACATTTGACATTTCTGTTAGGATGTGTGCTAGTTTAAAGCATAAAAACTTGTACCATTCAGCCATGTATATTTCATTGTTTCATATGGCATGTCCAAGAAAGTTTCTAGATTCCAGCACAAAAGCACTATACAACTTATTGAACAAACTTAGTCTA
>NW_021608943.1:0-508 GCF_004785775.1 Grammomys surdaster | reverse complement strand
AAAGCATAAACACTTTTACCGTCTGCCATGTATATTTAATTGTTTCATATGGTAGGTCCAAGAAAGTTGCTAGATTCCAGAAGAAAAGCACTATACAATGTATTGAATAAATGTACAGTAAAGATATGCACATTGGAAAGCAGTCGTACTTCCAGAGATAAAGGCAAGTACAACACCGCTTACAACATTGAAATCATGTTACTTGTGACATTTCAGTTAGAAAGTGTGTTTGGCTTAAATCATAAACACTTGTACCATCTGGCCATGTATATTTCATTGTTTCATATGGAATGTCCAAGAAAGTTGCTAGATTCCAACAGAAAAGCACTATACATCGCATTGAACAAACCTACAGTAAAGATACGTGCATTGCAAAGCATCAAACTTCCAGAACTAAAGGCAAGTACAATACAGCTGAAGAGACTTAAACAACGTTACATGTGACATTTCATTTAGTACCTGTGTTTGCTTTAAAGTATAAACCCTTGTACCCTCCTGTCATGTATAC
>NW_021608942.1:763-1116 GCF_004785775.1 Grammomys surdaster | reverse complement strand
TGTAAGATACATGTCCGGGAGGTACAAGTGTTTCTTCTGTAAACCAAACACACTTCCTAACTGAAATGTCACATGTAACATGATTTAGGTGTTCTCAGCTGTGTTGTACTTGGCTTTAGCTCTGTAAGTAAGAATGTGCTGAATTGCGCCTATCTTTACATTAGGGTTGTTCAATACGTTCTAATGTGCTTTTCTGCTGGAATCTAGCAACTTACTTGGACATTCCATATGAAACCATGAAAGATACATGGCTAGGTGATACAAGTGTTTCTGCTGTGAACCAAACACACTTCCTAACTGAAATGTCACATGTAACATGATTTAGGTGTTCTCAGCTGTGTTGTACTTGCAGA
>NW_021608942.1:0-663 GCF_004785775.1 Grammomys surdaster | reverse complement strand
AGCAACTTACTTGGACATTCCATATGAAACCATGAAAGATACATGGCTAGGTGATACAAGTGTTTCTGCTGTGAACCAAACACACTTCCTAACTGAAATGTCACATGTAACATGATTTAGGTGTTCTCAGCTGTGTTGTACTTGCCTTTAACTCTGCAAGTAAGAATGTGCTGAATTGCTCCTATCTTTACATTAGGGTTGTTCAATATGTTCTAATTTGCTTTTCTGCTGGAATCTAGAAACTAACTTGGACATTCCATATGAAACCATGAAAGATCCATGCCTGGGTGATACAAGTGTTTCTGCTGTAAGCCAAACACACTTCCTAACTGAAATGTCATATGTAACATGATTTAGGTGTTTTCAGCTGTGTTGTACTTGCCTTTAGCTCTGCAAGTAAGAATGTGCTGAATTGCGCCTATCTTTCCATTAGGGTTGTTCAATACGTTCTAATGTGCTGTTCTGCTGGAATCAAGCAACTTACATGGACATTAACTTTCAAACAATTAAAGATACATGGACGGGTTTTACAAGTGTTTCTGGTGTAAGACAAACACACTTCCTAACTGAAATGTCACATGTAAAATGATTTAGGTGTTTTCAGCTGTGTTGTACTTGCCTTTAGGTCTGCAAGTAAGAATGTGCTGAATTGCGCTTATCTTT
>NW_021608941.1:363-1025 GCF_004785775.1 Grammomys surdaster | reverse complement strand
TATTGAGCAAAGCTTATGTAAAAATACGCGAATTGTAGTGTATTCTTACTTCCAGAGCTAAAGGCAAGTACAAGAGAGCTGAAAACACCTAAATCATGTTACATGTGATATTTCAGTTAGGAAGTGTGTTTGGTTTAAAGCCGAAACACTTGTAGCATCCAGACTTGTTTCTTTCATTGTTTCACATGGAATGTCCAAGTACGTTGCTACACTCCAGCAGAAAAGCACTATAGAACCTATTGAACAAAGCTAATGTAAAAATACGCGAATTGCAGTGTATTCTTACTTCCAGAGCTAAAGGAAAGTAAAACAGAGCTGAAAACACCTAAGTCATGTTACATGTGATATTTCAGTTAGGAAGTGTGTTTGGTTTAAGCAGAAACACTTGTATGATCCAGACATGTATCCTTCATTGTTTCACATGGAATGTCCAAGTAAGTTGCTTAATTCTAGCAGAAAAGCACTATAAAACCTATTGAACAAAGCTAATGTAAAAATACGCGAATTGCAGTGTATTCTTACTTCCAGAGCTAAAGGCAAGTAAAACAGAGCTGAAAACACGTAAATCATGTTACATGTGATATTTCAGTTAGGAAGCGTGTTTTGTTTAAAGCAGAAACACTTGTACCATCCAGCCATGTATCTTTCATTGTTTCATACTG
>NW_021608941.1:0-263 GCF_004785775.1 Grammomys surdaster | reverse complement strand
TACATGTGACATTTCAGTTAGGAAGTGTGTTTGGTTTAAAGCAGAAAAACTTGTACAATCCAGCAATGTATCTTTCATTGTTTCACATGGAATGTCCAAGAAAGATGCTAGATTCCAGCCGAAAAGCACTATAGAACGTATTGAGAAAAGCTAAGGTAAAAATACGCGAATTGCAGTGTATTCTTACTTCCAGAGCTAAAGGCAAGCAGAACAGCACTGAACACCTAAATCATGTTACATGTGACATTTCAGTTAGGAAGTGT
>NW_021608940.1:485-1249 GCF_004785775.1 Grammomys surdaster | reverse complement strand
CAGTCAATAATAAACTCTAATCAAACAGAAGAGAAATCAAAGAAAATTATGAAAAAGGAGAAATTTGCCTTAAAAATTCATAAAAATAAATTGAAAATTGATAAGGAGACCATTTGATTTGTAAAGGAATGTGATTAAAAACAATTTTTCGTGATAAAATTGAACATTTACTTTGAGAAAAATTCATAAAACTGAAAACACTGTGTCAAAAACTAGTGAAAATTTCAGGAAAAATAGTGAAAACTTGAAGACAAATTACACAGTCAATAATACACTATATTCAAACAAAAGAGAAATCAAAGAGAATCATGAAAAAGGAGAAATTTGCATTTAAAATTCATGAAAAATAGTACATTGAAAAGGAGACCATTTCATTTCAAAAGGAATGTGATTTAAAACAGTTTTTCCTGATAAAATTGAACATTTATTTGGTAAAAATTTCATAAAACTGAAAACACTGTGGAAAAAACTAGTGAAAAATTCAGGAAAAATCGTTAAAACTTGAAGACAAATTACACAGTCAATAATAAACTATAATCAAACTGAAGTGAAATCAAAGAAAATTATGAAAAAGGAGAAATTTGACTTAAAAATTTATAAAATAAATAGAAAATTGATAAGAAGACCATTTGTTTTGTAAAGAAATGTGATTTAAAACAGTTTTTCCTGATTAAATTGAACATTTAATTAGCAAAAATTTCATAAAACTGAAAACACTGGAAAAAACTAGTGAAAATTTGAGGAAAAATCGTGAAAACTTGAAG
>NW_021608940.1:0-385 GCF_004785775.1 Grammomys surdaster | reverse complement strand
TACAATAAATTGAAAATTGATAAGGAGACAATTTGATTTGTAAAGAACTGGGATTAAAAACAATTTTTCCTGATAAAATTGAACATTTACTTTGAGAAAAATTCATAAAACTGAAAATACTGTGGAAAAAACAAGTGAAAAATTCAGGAAAAATCGTGAAAACTTGAAGAAAATTACACAGTCAATAATAAAATATTCTCAAACGGAACAGAAATCAAAGGAAATCATGAAAAAGGAGAAATTTGCAGATAAATTCATGAAAAATAGAAAATTGATAAGGAGTCCATTTTATTTGTAAAGAAATGTTATTTAAAACAGTTTTTCGTGGTAAAATTGAACATTTAATTGCAAAAAAATTCATAAAACTGAAAACACTGTGGAAAAA
>NW_021608939.1:464-1765 GCF_004785775.1 Grammomys surdaster | reverse complement strand
TTGTTTCAAATCACATTCCTATACAACTCAAATGGTCACCTTATCAATTTTCTATTTTTTATGAATTTAAATGCAAATTTCTCCTTTTTAAAAAATTTCTATGATATCTCTTTTGTTTGATTTTTTCCACAGTCTTTTCAATTTTATGAATTTTTTGCCAAGTAAATGTTCCATTTTATCAGGAGAAACTGTTTTAAATCCCATTCTTTTTCATATCAAATGTTCTCCTTAACAATTTTCCTTTTTTTATAATTTTCAACAAATTTCTCCTTTTTAAAAATTTTCTATGATATCTCTTTTGTTTGATTTTTCCACAGTGTTTTCAATTTCATGAATTTTTGCCAAGTAATTGTTCAATTTTATCAGGAGAAACTGTTTTAAATCACATTCCTTTGCAAATCAATTGGTCTCCTTATCACTTTTCTACTTTTTATGAATTTTCAATACAAATTTCTCCTTTTTGACAATTTTCTTTGATTTCTCTTCCGTTTGATTACAGTTTATTATTGACTGTCTAATATTTCTTAAAGTTTTCACTATTTTTCCTGAATTTTTCACTAGCTTTTTCCACAGTGTTTTCAATTTTATGAATTTTTTGCCATGTAAATGTTCAATTTTGTCAGGAAAACCTGTTTTAAATCACATTCGTTTACAAATCAAATGTTCTTCTTTTCAATTTTCTACTTTTTATGAATTTTAAATGCAAATTACTCCTTTTTCATAAAGTTATTTGATAACTCTTTTGTTTGATTTTTCCCCAGTGTTTTCAATTTTATGAATTTCTTGCCAAGTAAATGTTCAATTTAATCAGGAAAACCTGTTTTAAATCATATTCATTTACAAATCAAATGGTCTCCTTATCAATTTTCTATTTTTCATGGTTTTTCAATGCAAATTTCTCCTTTTAAAAAATTTCAATGATATCTCTTTTGTTTGATTTTTCCCCAGTGTTTTCAATTTTATGAATTTTTTGCCAAGTAAATTTCAATTATATCAGGAGAAACTGTTTAAAATCATATTCCTTTACAAATCAAATGGTTTCCTTATCAATTTTCTATTTTTTAATAATTTTCAATACAAATTTCTCCTTTTTCATAATTTTGTTTGATTTCTCTTCCGTTTGATTATTGTTTGTTATTGATTGTGTAACATTTCTTCAAATTTCACTATTTGTCCTGAATTTTTCACTAACTTTTTCCACGGTGTTTTCAATTTTATCAATTTTTTGCCAAGTAAATGTACAATTTAATCAGCAAAAACTGTTTTAAATCACATTCATTTACAAATCAAATGGTCTCCTT
>NW_021608939.1:0-364 GCF_004785775.1 Grammomys surdaster | reverse complement strand
CTTTTGTTTGATTTTTCCCCAGTGTTTTCAATTTTATGAATTTTTTGCGAAGTAAATTTCAATTATATCAGGAGAAACTGTTTAAAATCATATTCCTTTACAAATCAAATGGTTTCCTTATCAATTTTCTATTTTTTAAGAATTTTCAATACAAATTTCTCCTTTTTCATAATTTTGTTTGATTTCTCTTCCGTTTGATTATTGTTTGTTATTGATTGTGTAACATTTCTTCAAATTTCACTATTTGCCCTGAATTTTTCACTAACATTTTCCACAGTGTTTTCAATTTTATCAATTTTTTGCCAAGTAAATGTACAATTTAATCAGGAAAAACTGTTTTAAATCACATTCATTTACAAATCAA
>NW_021608938.1:274-1303 GCF_004785775.1 Grammomys surdaster | reverse complement strand
GGGATTTGCATATATAACAGTTTCAAGGTGATGTGAGTGCTGAGATCTGGGAGCCCCCTCTATACATAGCAATGCACTTTGCCTATGTCGTCACAATTGTCCATAGATTTGTATTCCTTGGGCAGACTATAAAGCTGTGGAATTGTCTTTTCTCATCTCCAGAATTATGTGTACAGTTTGTCTCTACACTTTAATTATCCAAGATGTAGAATCCCTTTTATGAACAGGTGAATTATAGTCACAGGTTTATGCTGGACAAATACTTGTGGCCTAGGCTCTTGAGACCATATCTGTCTACACTGCACTCCATCCCTACTAAGTGAACACTACTAAGGGAGCCAGGAAACCCTCCATCTGGATGCCTAGCTTCTGCTGTCCTGGGGCCAGGATAACAAGCTTCCAAAGGTGAAGAAGATGCCTGTACATAGAACAAGAAAGTGGCCTTCCCAGGGTGGGGGAGTAGAGGACCCAGGCTGAGTTCGTTTTCCTGAAAGCCCATGTTCATGGAGTTCTGTCTTCCTGGGGCCAGGCCCTTCCGCAGGCTAGATCCACAGTATGAGCTATTGAAGTACAAGGAGAAGAAGGTGATGTCATTTCTGCACAGCTTAGAGATAGATACCATCAACTCCCGTAAACACATCGAGGAGCTCAAGAAGGAGACTAACTTCTATAGGTAAGTACTGGTCAGGGAGACCACCAGGTGTGAAATGGCCATTTCTGCATTGCTTTGTGACTGGACTAGAGAGTCTGAAGGTCTGTGTGTCTACCTTCAGCCTTTTAGCCATCAGTGCGCCTTGGGCTTTTGGACTCGGTCTTCATAAGTCTGAAAGATACTGTCACACTTCAAAGCATTGTTCATGCATCCTCAGGAGCCTCTTGATAGCACAGTGGTTCAGATCCTGAGAGTTTTATTATATAGTACTCTGCCTCTGGGGCTTAGGTAGGGTATTACAAGCTGAGTGCGATGGAACACATAGATAGTATGCCCTCTCCTTGGTTCTATTGACCTATGTTGATGATATTTGCCCC
>NW_021608938.1:0-174 GCF_004785775.1 Grammomys surdaster | reverse complement strand
TGGGATCCTGGGTCCTGGTAGAGTTAATGGAACCTGGAAGCAGTAATGGGAGGAAGTAGGAGGCTGCAGGATCTTACTATGCATACATTGCTTCCAGCAACTTTCATAACCGGATAGTGACAGAGACGAATCTTGTAAAGAAGGATTTGGACACACTGAACCAGGAGATCATGA
>NW_021608937.1:554-1254 GCF_004785775.1 Grammomys surdaster | reverse complement strand
TATGAGTCATGGTAACTGACAGGTTTACTAAAGAGTCATGTGATTCCCGGTTGACCTTGCCACTTCCAAACTCTGTGACCTGAAACAGATACCCTAACTGTTCAAGGACCCTGCTTAATGAACCCATTGTTAATCTCCACATTGTGGGGCCTTAAAAAGAATAGTTGCTTCAAGAGTGGTTGAAATCTCAGCCTTCTCTCAGCCTCCCTTCTTGGCTTATCAGTCCAAACACTGTGAATGTAATTAAACAATTTGAGCATGTTTTAGTTTCATAATCCACATTGAAACTTGGCATGGAATCTGGGCAGGCTTCATAACCACCAGGAGCACATGGCCTCCATTCTCCCCACTGGCTCCTACTGGGTCCCTTCTCCATTCTTTCTATTTTCTTGTCTGGTCTGAAGAATCAGCCATGGACACACAGATTCTGGGTAATTTGCCTTAGTTTGAAATTCTGGGTATGGGTTCTGTTTCTCCTTAGGACTCTCTATGTATCAAGCTAAGTCCTTAGTAGAGTTGTTTCTACCTCTGTAGCCCTAGATACATTCAGGTGCTTCTAGCCCTCATAGGTGTGTGGATCACTAGAGCTTAGATAGGAAATATGACTGTGAACAACACCCTGCCTCCTGCAGACCTTTCTCTGCTGAACAACCCCCATTCCTAGCAGCAAAAGGAAGGTCTTAGGACACCACCACATCTG
>NW_021608937.1:0-454 GCF_004785775.1 Grammomys surdaster | reverse complement strand
CCCTGCATCACCCATATTTGTGTTTTAAGTGTGACTGTGTGGCTTGGCAGTAACCAATATGCTGGGCAACTGTCAGTCAGTCTAGTAGTCCTGGCTACCTAGCAACAAAGGCAGAGTCGACAGGAGCTGCTTCCTGGCCCAGGCAACCATTTATATGAAACCTCTGCCTTCATGCTCTTCTTGGCATGTGAGACAACTGCCAGAATAGGTACCCAAGCTTGGATCACCACAGAGCCCAGCTGACTGATGACCTATCCCCACTCTCTGAACTCCATCATCCCTGAGGTCTGTACCTCCATCTGCAACTCAGGCAGATCCTGACCCTGGATCCCCGAACTTGTTTATATCCCAGGAGATCTGCTCTAACCAGAGACATAGTTAAAACACCCATCCCAATAAACATACCAGCTGGCAATCCTACAGAATCCAGCATCAGTTGGATCTATCCTGCTCT
>NW_021608936.1:439-1184 GCF_004785775.1 Grammomys surdaster | reverse complement strand
GTCATAGATACCGATGTCATAGATACCGATGTCATAGATATCGATGACATAGATACCGATGTCATAGATACTGATGTCATAGATACCGATGTCATAGTTTCCGATGTCATAGACATTGATGTCTTTGACACAGATGTAATAGATATCGATGTCAAAGATACAGATGTCATAGAAAGCGATGTCATAGATACCGATGTCATAGATACCGAAGCCATAGATACCGATGTCATAGATACCGATGTCATAGATACCGATGTCATAGATACCGATGTCATAGATACCAATGTCAAAGATACTGATGTCATAGATACCGATGTCATAGATATCAATGTATTGATACCGAAGTTATACATACCGATGTCATAAATACCGATGTCATAGATACCGATGTCATAGATACCGATGTCATAGATGCCGATGTCATAGATACCGACGTCATAGATACCGATGTCATAGATACCGATGTCATAGATACCGATGTCATAGATACCGATGTCACAGATACCGATGTCGTAGATACCGATGTCTTTGATATCGATGTCATAGTTTTTGATGTCATAGACAAGGATGTCATTGACACAGATGTAATAGATATCGATGTCAAAGTTACAGATGTCATAGAAAGCGATGTCATAGATACTGATGTCTTAGATACCGATCTCATAGATACCGATGTCATAGATACTGATGTCATAGATACCAATGTCGTAGATACCGATGTCATAGATACCGATGTCATAGATAC
>NW_021608936.1:0-339 GCF_004785775.1 Grammomys surdaster | reverse complement strand
TACCGATGTCATAGATAACGATGTCAGAGATATCGATGTCATAGATATCGTTGTCATAGATATCGGTGTCATAGATACAGATGTCATAGAAAGCGATGTGATAGGTACCGATGTGATAGATACTGATGTTATAGAAACCAATGTCACAGATACCGATGTCATACATACCGATGTCATAGATACCGATGTCATAGATACCGATGTCATAGATACCGATGTCATAGACACCGATGTCATAGATACCGATGTCATAGGTACCGAAGTCATAGATACCGATGTCATAGACCCCGAAGTCATAGATACAGTTGTCATAGATACCGATGTCATAGATACCGATGT
>NW_021608935.1:445-1341 GCF_004785775.1 Grammomys surdaster | reverse complement strand
GCAGTTATTTTTTTTTTCATTTGGACAAAAGAAGATATGATTCTGATTCAAATGGCCAAGAGATGGACGGGGATGGCTGCTGTCAGTTATCAACATGACTACATATGTTATGAACTAAAATACATAAATGGGAGAAAAATCAGAGATCCGGATCTAGGGATAGAAAACAGAGGGTTTTGGTCCAAATCATGCCATGGTATTACAGTAACTTTGGATAGAGATCTTGAAAATACTGGCTCTGAAAAGCTATGTATTTATTCATGATTGTATACATCTTTAATGCCGAGAGAGTGAGAAAAGGTAATTTCTGAGTTCACGACCAACCTAGAAAAAGAAAGCAAAGAATAGTTTTCTTTATTTGGTAAAGGTAAAGAAAAGATTAGTTCCAAGCACAGTGGTTCACAAATAAAGTGTGTGAGACAAGCAGATCTCTGGTTTCAAGGTTAGTCTACAGATCATGTTTCATGATAGCAATTCTTAGGCAGTGACCAAACCGTTGAGGCTAGGTTGCTGGGATAAATGTCATTGAACAACTGGCTAAGTTCCAGCACAAGCAACTGATAGACCTTGGAAGTTTTGGGCATGTGGCTTTGGCTTTAGAATCCAAAATAGTAGAGTTTCCCTGGACAGCTGAATCATGTTAGCTTGAGCTAAGAATTTGCCAGTGACTTAGAAACTGTCACCGTTGATGTATAATATATTGGAAGTATTTTATGAGAGCACCAAGAAGCTGTGTTCCAGAGATAGCTCTCCTGCAGGCATCCAGATATTTTGTAAGAATCTTCCAGTTGGTACTGAAGGAATGAAGGGATACTGAAGAGCAGTTGAGGCCTGGTACTATGAGTGGCTAGGTAAGGCCATTGGGGAAATTGCTGCTTCAGTGTCTGTTGAAGTCC
>NW_021608935.1:0-345 GCF_004785775.1 Grammomys surdaster | reverse complement strand
ACAGTGGAGTACTATTGGCAGGAGCTTATGGTCACACAGAAACTACATCTGTAAGGTGAAACCCAAGCTCTTTTTGTAAGAGCCCAGATGATCCTCTGTGAACCCTGTGGGATGAATGTTGTGGAAAGCAGCTATCAGGGATTGGAACCAGCACAAGACAAAGGTGTCAGTTTCTTTTATTCAGCACAAGTGGATTATAGTTTGCAAACCTGAAAAGAGTTAGACATCAATAAAGTCAATGCAGGAATTGACATTTTTGCAGTTGGATTTTTGGCTTCATTTGAAGGAGTATCATCACTGTGAAGTTTTGAATTGTTTATATATACCCTATGATGTTGTACATGT
>NW_021608934.1:499-1038 GCF_004785775.1 Grammomys surdaster | reverse complement strand
TAGATATTGACAGAATTATTTATCAAAAAAACATATTGACAGAATTGAATTTTAAATAAATATATTCACAGAATTGGTTTTTAAATAAGGATATAACAGAATTGTTTTTTAAATAAAGATACTGACAGAATTGGTTTTTAAATAAAGATATTGACAGCATTGGTTTTTAAATGAAGATATTGAAAGAATTGGTTATTAAATAAAGATATTGACAGAATTGGTTATTGAATAAAGATATTGACAGAATTGGTTATTGAATAAAGATATTGACAGAATTGGTTATTAAATAAAGATATTGACAGAATTGGTTATTGAATAAAGATACCAGCAGAATTTTTTATTAAATAAAGATACAGATAGAATTGTTTTTTAAAAAACATATTGACAGAATTGGTTTTTAAATAAAGATATAAAAGAATTGGTTTTTAAATAAACATATAACAGTATTGGTTTTTTAAAAAAAATATTGACAGAATTGGTTTTTAAATAAAGTTATTGACAGAATTGGTTTTTAAATGAAGATACTGAAAGAATTGGTT
>NW_021608934.1:0-399 GCF_004785775.1 Grammomys surdaster | reverse complement strand
ATTGACAGAATTGCTTTTTAAAAAAATATATTGACAGAATTGGTTTTTAAATAAAGATATTGACAGAATTGGTTTTTAAATATAGATATTGACAGAATTGGAAATCAAAAAAACATATTGACAGAACTGGTTTTTAAATGAAGATACTGACTGAATTGTTTATTAAATAAAGGTATTGACAGAATTGTTTATCAAATAAAGATATTGACAGAATTGATTATTAAATAAAGATGTTGACAGCATTGGTTTTTAAATATTGATATTGACAAAGTTGATTATTAACTAAAGATATTGACAGAACTGGTTATTAAATAAAGACATTGACAGAATTGGTTATTGAATAAATATACTGACAGAACTGGTTTTTAAATAAAGATATTGACATTATTGGTTATTAAA
>NW_021608933.1:815-1043 GCF_004785775.1 Grammomys surdaster | reverse complement strand
GTGCTGGTTCCAATCCCTGATAGCTGCTTTCCTCAACAGGCATCCCAAAGGGTTCACTGAGGATCATCAGGATTCTTACAAAAAAAGCTTGGGTTTCACATTTCAGTTCTAGCTTCTGTATGACCAAAAGCTCCTGCCAATAGTACTCCACTGTTGCTGCTCCTCCTTGTGGTCATCCCGTATTACTGGACTCTCAAATACACACAGTTCTTCTGCTTCCACCAGACA
>NW_021608933.1:0-715 GCF_004785775.1 Grammomys surdaster | reverse complement strand
CATCAATAAAGTCAATGCAGGAATTGACTTTATTGATGTCCAACTCTTTTCAGGTTTGCAAACTATAATCCACTTGTGCTGTATAAAAGGAACTGTCACCTTTGTCTTGTGCTGGTTCCAATCCCTGATAGCTGCTTTCCTCAACAGGCATCCCACAAGGTTCACTGAGGATCATCAGGATTCTTACTAAAAAAGCTTGGGTTTCACATTTCAGTTCTAGCTTCTGTATGACCAAAAGCTCCTGCCAATAGTACTCCACTGTTGCTGCTCTTCCTTGTGGTCATCCCGTATTATTGGACTCTCAAATACACACAGTTCTTCTGCTTCCACCAGACAGCACTTCCACCATGAGCCTCTCCTAGGCAGTCTTCAAGGTAGCAATCCTCAGCTTCATTGTATAACCTCTTTCATTCCTTTAACTTCAACAGACACTGAAGCAGCAATTTCCCCAAAGGCCTTTCCTAGCCACTCACAGGACCAGGCCTCAACTGCTCCTCAGGATCCCTTCATTCCATCAGTACCACCTGGAAGATTCTTACAAATTATCTGGCTGCTTGCAGGAGGGCTATCTCTGGAACACAGCTTCTTGGTGCTCTCATAAAATACTTCCAATATATTGTACATTAACGATGACATTTTCTAAGTCACTGGCA
This sequence comes from Grammomys surdaster, assembly GCF_004785775.1. NCBI lineage: Eukaryota > Metazoa > Chordata > Mammalia > Rodentia > Muridae > Grammomys > Grammomys surdaster. The sequence goes on along the minus strand of NW_021608933.1, from coordinate 62 downwards.
AATCCTTAGCTCAAACTTACTTGATTCAGCTATCCAAGTAAACTCTACTATTCTGGAATTTA
>NW_021608932.1:434-1086 GCF_004785775.1 Grammomys surdaster | reverse complement strand
TTTTTTTCCAGTTTACAATTAACTATGACTGATGACTATTGATTATTCATGTTCATTTATGTCTGATTCACTATTATCCACGATGTTGAATATTGATTATTCCTGTTCATTTATTTCTGACTTACTCTTATCTATGACTGCTGACTATTGATAGTTCAGCTTTATTTATTTCTGGCTTCCTATTAATTATGACTGATGACTATTGATTATTCATGTTCTGTTTTTTCAGATTTACTATTAACCATGAATGGAGAATATTGATTATTCATGTTCATTTATTTCTGATTTACTATTATCAACGATTGGTGAATATTGATATTTCAGCTTTATATATTTCTGATTTACTGTTAAGTGTGACTGATGACTATTGATTATTCATGTTCATTTATTTCTGATTAAGTATTATCCACGAATACCGAATGTTGATTATTCATGTTCACTTATTGCTGACTTACTATTATCGATGAAAGATGTCTATTAATATTTCAGCTTTATTTTATTTTCTGCTTCACTATTAAGTATGACGGATGACTATTGCTTATTCATATTCATTTATATCTGATTTACTCTTATCCTCGAATAGTAAATATTGATTATTTATGTTCATTTACTTCTGACTTACTATTATCTATGACTGATGACTATTGATTTT
>NW_021608932.1:0-334 GCF_004785775.1 Grammomys surdaster | reverse complement strand
GTTCATTTACTTCTGACTTACTATTATCTATGTCTGATGACTACTGAGATTTCCCTTTATTTATTTCTGATTGCTTTTTAACTATGACTGATAACTGTTGGTTATTCATGTTCATCTAAATATGATTTACTATTATCCACGAATCATGAATATTGATTATTCATGTTCATTTATTTCTGACTTACTCTTATTTATTATTGATGACTTTGGATACTTCAGATTCATTTATTTCTGATTTCCCATGTACTATAACTGATAACTATTGATTATTCAAGTTCATTAATTTCTTATTAATTATTATCCACGAATGGTGAATATTGATTATTCCTGTTCA
>NW_021608931.1:476-1289 GCF_004785775.1 Grammomys surdaster | reverse complement strand
AAGAATACACAGCAATTCTTGTATTTTTACATTAGCTTTGTTCAATACATTCTATAGTGCTTTTCTGCTGGAATTTAGCAACTTACTTGAACATTCAGTATGAAACAATGAAAGATACATGGCTTTAAGGTAGAAGTGTTTCTGCTTTAAACCAAACACACTTCCTAACTGAAATGTCACATGTAACATGATTTAGGTGTTTTCAGCTCCGTGGTACTTACCTTTAGCTCTGGAAGTAAGAATACATTGCAATTCGCGTATTTTTACCTTAGTTTTGTTCAATACGTCCTATAGTGCTTTTCTGCTGGAATTTAGCAACTTACTTGAACATTCAGTATGAATCAATGAAAGATACTTGGCTGGAGGGTACAAGTGTTTCTGCTTTAAACCAAACACACTTCCTAACTGAAATGTCACATGTAACATGATTTAGGTGTTTTCAGCTCTGTTGTACTTGCCTTTAGCTCTGGAAGTAAGAATACATTGCAATTCAAGTATTTTTACATTAGCTCTGTTCAATACGTTCTATAGTGCTTTTCTGCTGGAATCCAGCAACTTACTTGGACATTTCATGTGAAACAATGAAAGATACATGGGTGGATGATACAAGTGTTTCTGCTTTAAACAAAACACACTTCCTAATTGAAATGTCACATGTAACATGATTTAGGTGTTTTCAGCTCTGCTGTACTTGCCTTTAGCTCTGGAAGTGAGAATACACAGCAATTCGCGTATTTTTACATTAGCTTTGTTCAATACGTTCTATAGTGTTTTTCTGCTGGAATCTAGCAACTTACTTGGACATTCCATATT
>NW_021608931.1:0-376 GCF_004785775.1 Grammomys surdaster | reverse complement strand
TAGGTGTTTTCAGCTCTGTGGTACTTGCCTTTAGCTCTGGAAGTAAGAATACACAGCAATTCGCGTATTTTTACATTAGCTCTGTTCAATACATTCTATAGTGCTTTTCTGCTGGAATCTAGCAACTTACTTGGACATTCCATGTGAAACAATGAAAGATACATGGCTGTATCGAACAAGTGTTTCAGCTTTAAACCAAACACACTTCCTAACTGAAATAACACATGTAACATGATTTAGGTGTTTTCAGCTCTGTTGAACTTGCCTTTAGCTCTGAAAGTAAAAATACACAACAATTCGCATATTTTTACATTAGCTTTGTTCAATATGTTCTATAGTGCTTATCTGCTGGAATCTAGCAACTTTCTTAGACATT
>NW_021608930.1:679-1250 GCF_004785775.1 Grammomys surdaster | reverse complement strand
AGCAATTAGTATATGAAAATGCCTCACCAGAATGTAAGGCAGCTATTACCCCTAGGAGAAACAAAGGGCTGACAGATTGGATAAAGGTCTGCCGAGGTCTTGGAGGCCCACTGACTAACGCCGGCCTGGCAGCAGCTATCCTGCAGGGCCAGAGCCGCTCAGGTCCTGGCGGCCGTAAAGTATGTTATAACTGTGGTAAACAGGGTCATTTGAATGTCGTACTCCTATACAAAAGAAAACCCCTGGGTTATGTACTAAATGCAGGAAGGGATATCATTGGGCCAATGAATGTCGCTCGGTTAAGGACATTCAGGGAAGGATTATTCAACATGATCCCTGCCCTATAGGAAGAGATGAAAATATTTCAAAAAACGAATATCCGGGCCCAATGTCTCAGGGCCCCAAAAAATATGGGACACAAGCCTACAACCGGGGGAGATCTCTAACTGCAGAGCTACAAGAGGGTCTGCAGGGTTGGACCTCTGCTCTATCTCCCAATTCTTATTAATGCCACATGAGGGTGTGCAACCTATCCCGGTTGATTTTAAAGGTCCCCTGCCTGAGGGAAGCG
>NW_021608930.1:0-579 GCF_004785775.1 Grammomys surdaster | reverse complement strand
GGTCATTTGAAACGAGAATGTCATACTCCTATACAAAAGAAAACCCCTGGGTTATGTACTAAATGCAGGAAGGGATATCATTGGGCCAATGAATGTCGCTCGGTTAAGGACATTCAGGGAAGGATTATTCAACATGATCCCTCCCCTATAGGAAGAGATGAAAATATTTCAAAAAACGAATATCCGGGCCCAATGTCTCAGGGTCCCCAAAAATATGGGACACAAGCCTACAACCGGGGGAGACCTCTAACTGCAGAGCTACAAGAGGTTCCGCAGGGTTGGACCTCCGCTCTATCTCCCAATTCTTACTAATGCCACATGAGGGTGTGCAACCTATCCCGGTTGATTTTAAAGGTCCCCTGCCTGAGGGAAGCGTTGGCCTCATTCTAGGCCGCTCCTCTCTTACCCTGAAGGGGCTTGTGGTTCATCCTGGTGTAATAGACCAAGATTATACAGGAGAACTTCAAGTTCTCTGTTCTTGCCCACAAGGCATATTTTCTATCTCCCCTGGAGATAGGACTGCTCAATTGGATATTCTTCCAAGTTTACATAATTGTTTTCCATCCACCGGGGCGCCAA
>NW_021608929.1:162-6385 GCF_004785775.1 Grammomys surdaster | reverse complement strand
TCTCTCTCTCTCTCTCTCTCTCTCTCTCTCTCTCTCTCTCTCTCTCTGGAAGTGTGCTTCTGCTTGGTATAGTAATGTCCTGGCTGTGATATTTTCTTCTGAGCAATTTTCTTCTCAGACAGACATAACAGCATCCTTGTAACCTACTCAGAGACAGCCATTTACCTCCCTTCATTTAGGTAAAGGCAATTCCTGTGTGCTTCTCATCTGTTAAGCAAGTCACAATGTCAAGAATAGTATGAGAGTCTTGGAAATAGCTCAGAATACACATGAGGATACTGCTGGCTCAGCTCCCCCTTCCTGGCTTTCTGACATAAATCAGGTTCCAAGTCTTGAGTACAGGCTGCAGTGGATTAATAGTGTGCTAGAAGGAATGACTCTTAGATACATGCTGCCTTGTGAGTGGGAAGTCAAAGCTCATTTGTGTGTTCTACTTACCTGAACAAATCATAAATGTGAAGTTTTGTTCCAAAGTGGATGCCAGCTTACAGCCCATATGCTTAGTCTCTTTGTTTCAAATGACAGCCTGGTTACAATTTATGGTCCTAGCCTTGGAGCATCATGTATTTGGTCTGCACGAGAACTTAATGTAACAGGTTTTTCTTTGACCAATGAATCTAGAAACAAGGACCTTTTTTATTTTTTGAGTCAAGGTTATCTGTTTGACAATCTTGGCTGATAACAGCTGGGATTTAGAAAAAACGCATAGCTATCTGAACTCTTTTCTCTCTGGCTCAAGGGCCTCTCACCAGCCAGGTGAGAAGATTGGAGTTCTTTAACTCTTCGTGAGCCAGAGAGAAAAGAAAATGAAGAATGAGAGAAAGTCAAGCACATACATAGGCACATATAGATACATAGACACATACTTTGGCTGGGCCTGACCATCTGTTTCAAAAATCCCAGAAATGTTTGTGCATACGTACATATATACACAGATACCTACACATGTATGTATGTACATACATATAGACAGACAGACATATACATATACACATTTGGTGGATGGGGCAGAGCCCCAAAAGCCATACTTTATTTCTTTTCTCTGGCTTTTTTATGCCTTCTTAGACAAAACTTCTTTATAAAATTACCTCATAGATGAAATGTTATACAAAAAAAGGAGAGAGAGAAGGATGTTGATAGTAAGTTCAAAGCAGTGTTTCATTCTACAAGCTCAGTGTAAGTTCAAAGCAACAGTTTCGCATGACCTTTTTTTAATCATAGTGCCCACTGGTGGCTTCATCCTTGGACCTGACCTAGAAAGAATGTTTTGCCTTGATCACAAATCTGTCCCAAGCCTATTTCTCTTTTTAGTGTAATTGTGAATGTTCACTGTATTCTTTATTACGCAGCCTTTACTTACTATGAGAAGGGGGCACATTCTATCCTTGATTCTGACTTCATTATATCTTTCTAGCAAATAAAAAAAAATTTAATGTTGGAATGACTTTATTCAGATTTGACCAGATTTTTTGGTACCAAGATCCTATCTCAAGTATCTTTGGTACTTGAGCTTCTGTGCTATGTTTAGCTCTCATGCCTCCTATCTACCCATCTGTGATGTTTCTCTCTGCTTAAGACTTTATATACACAAATTTATTTATTTTTTGAGACAGGGTTTCTCTGTGTATCCCTGTGTATCTCTGTGTGTTCTGAAACTCACTATGTAGACCAGGCTGACCTTGAACTCACAGAGATCTGCCTGCCTCTGCCTCCCAAGTGCTGTGACTAAATGCATATGTCACCTAGCCTGGCTTGTCTGTTTAGTGGTCCAGTGTTTTGAAGTGCACTGTTCAGTTTGCATGTATGTGCCTTTTGTTAGAGTGGAGTAAAGACTTGTTGCATCTTACTGAGTATTCGTATCTCACCACAAATCACATCGTGACATCTATATAGCTTATTACTACAGTGCTGGGTAGGGGGTTCACTGTCTGGCTTCTTTTAAAGTTGTCCCAGCTCTATCAAATAAATCAGTGACTGTATCATCTTTTTATTTTTTACTTAGTAGGCAAGAGCTAGTGTAAGCCTAGAATCATTCGACTCATTTGAATGTTTCCTAAGTCACTGAGGAACTTTGGATTCTGAGTTTTCTTTGTTAGAATATTTTAAGTTATCAATTGACTCTTTGAAGTCTTATGACTCAGTTTTATGTTCATTGATAAAATTTGCTTATGAGACTTTCATATCACCTTCCATGGACAGGATTTGTAATTGTGGCCCCCTTTTTTTATGGCATTCGTTATTTTGCTCTCCTCTTCTCTGGTGAACAGTCTCGCTTGTGGTTTGTATGTTCCGTCATTAGTTTTTCCAAGACCAACTATTTTTTTTAGGAATGTAGCAGGCTATTGTTCTGTTGCTTGTTTGCTGTTTCTTAGTCTATGTTCTCATTTTAGTATTTCCTTTTTAAAAACCTTACTTTATTGTACTTAAAGCTTTGGAGACAGATGACTAGAATGTTAAGTTTTTATTTATCTTTATTTAAAAACATACTTTATTTTTTATGTATAGCAATATAGTTTACATATAAAATAATACTAAAATAGAATGTTGAGTTATAGACGTAAACAGAAATTCTTAAAGGGGAAATGAAATGTCAGTTTTTAGTTGTTCTTTCTGGCGTGCACATTTTAGATGAGATTCATTTCCAGCTAAGAGATATTGTAAATCATAGTCAAGTTTTGACGTACTGCACTTTAAGTATTTTCTCTTATGTTTTCTTCTTTGACCTATATGATACTTAGAAACATATTTAAAAATTTTATGACTATGAAGCATGGTTAAATATTCTTTGTTATTTATTCATTTATAGCATAAGTAGACTGTGCTGAGAAGATGCTCTGTACCTCAGTTGAGATGAGTAATCCCATCGATTCTAACTCAGCTGGATTTTTAATCTTCAATTGTATAGAGTTTGTTTTATTTTATTTTAAGATTATAAAACACAATAATCTTTTTATGTTTTTAAAAATCTTATTGGTAAAAGAGCTTGGTTTGAGACTGTAGCTCATTGGTAGATAATTCACCCCCCCGCCCTTACGTGAGACACTGAGTTCAATTCCCAGCACTATGGAAACAGCAAAAAAAAAAAGCAAGCCATTTTTATTTTGAAGTTATCAGATTTCTTCTCAAACTTTAGATTTGTTTTTGTTTTATTATATTCAGGTCTTGTGATTAAATGAATACAGATTTAGTGTCTTTCTGGCTCATCAGCTTGTTGGTCTTTCTAAGGCAGCAATATTTATCTTTATTTCTTCTTTGGTTTTAATATCCATTCTCCATGATAGTAAATAAAACCACATTGACTTCTTTTGTTTAGCTGTATGTTCCATATGCATAGTTCATTATTTCAGCATATACTTACATACTCAATGTGCATCTTTTGCATAGAACACTGTGAGATTCTTTCAAACAGTTGTCTTAGTAACTGTTCTGTTGCTGTGTAGAGACATCATGACCAAGACAACTCGCGTTTAGTTGGGGGCATTGCTTATACTTTCAGAGATCTAGTTCATTGTACTCATGGCAGGGAGCATGACAGCAGGCATGGCAGGCATGGTGCTGGAGAGGGAATTGAGAGTTATATCCTGATAGGCAGGCAGAGGGGGAGAGAGAGAGAGAGAGAGAGAGAGAGAGAGAGAGAGAGAGAGAGAGAGAGAGAGAGAGAGAGATTGAGATTGAGATTTAAAAGATAAGCTACCATAGCCCATAGCTCCTGAGGCAGGAAGGTTATGAGTTTGAGGCCAGCTTGGGCTACACTGACAGTTATCGTGACAGCTTTTCTCATAATCAAAACAGTAACAATTTCCCATAAATGGTTTGCTTGTATGAGATTTCTTTTCTGTTATTTTTTTTAAATTAGAAATAGATTATTTTCTCATATAATACATTCTAATTCTAATTCCCCTCCTTCTGCTCCACTCAGTTCCTCCGTATTAATTTTCATCAAATTCTAGAAATTCATTAATTTCTTTCATGCAGCAGTGAGTTGCTCATTTCCACAAGTTTGTAATCTTTCTGTTTTTTTTCCTGTTTTTGTTGATACCCAGTTTTATTCTCTGGTGGTCAAAAAGGAGGCAGGGTGCTATTTCAGTTTTCTTGCATCTGTTCAGATTTTCTTTGTGTCAATTTTGAAGAAAGTTCTATGAAGTTCTGGAAAGAAGGTATATTCATTTGTGTTTGGATGAATGCTCTGTAAATATCTGTTAGTTAGATTTGGTTTATGATGTTAGTTAGCTCCAGAGTTTCTCTGTTTGTTTGTTTGTTTGTTTATGGATGACCCATTTATTGGTGAGAGTGGGAATGAAGTCTACCACAACCAGTGTGTGAGGGTCAATATGCTATTTAAGCTGTAGTAGTCATTCTTGTAGAAACTTGGGTGCCCTTGTCTTTGGTGTATAGATGTTAAGAACTGAAATGCCTTCTTAGTATTTTCCTTTGATGTGTTTTACTGCGCTTCCCTATCCTGATGAATTTTGGTTTGAAGTCTATTTTGTCAGATATTAAAAGGCCACAACTGCTTGCTTCTTAGGTCTATTTGGTTGTATTATTTTTTTCAATTTTTTACCCTAAGGGAATTCCTATCCTTGATTTTAAGGTGTGTTTCTTGGATGCAAAGGAAGGATGAATCTTGTTTTCACATTCATTCTGTTAGTCTGTGTCTTTTTATTGGGAAATTGAAACCATTGATGTTGAGAGATGTCAATGAGTAGTGTTTGTTTATTCCTGTTATTTTGTTGTTGTGCTAGTGTGTGTGTGTGTGTGTGTTTTCCCTCTTTTGATTTACTAGTCTGGAATTATTTATTCCTTGTCTTTTCTTGGGTGTGGTTAGCCTCTTGAGGTTGGATCCTTCTATCACCTTCTATAGGACTGAATGTGTAGATAGATATTGATCAACTTTATCGTGAACTATTTTATTTTCTCCACCTATGTTGAGTAAAAGTTTTTCCTGGGCATAGTATTATGGGCTGGCATATATGGTCTCTTAGAGTATGCAGCACTTTTGTCCAGTTTCTTCTGGCTTTTAGAGTTTCCACTGAGAATTTGGGTGTAGTTCTAATAGGTCTGCCTTCATATGTTACTTGGCTTTTCCCTCTTGCAGCTTTTAATATTCTTTCTTTGTTCTGTATATTCAGTGTTTATTTTCTGGTCAACTATTTAGTGTTCTGTATGCTTCTTGTACCTTGATAGGAATCTTCTTCTTTGAGTTAGAAAAATTTTTCCTAGGGTTTTGTTGAAAATATTTTCTGTGCCTCAAAATGGGATTCTTCTCCTTCTATTCTTATTATTCTTAAGCTTGGTCTTTTCATAATGTCCCAGATTTCCTGGGCATTTTGTGTCAGGAAATTTTTAGATTTAACATTTTCTTTGATCAATGTGTCAATTCTTCTATGGTATCTTTTACACCTGAGATTCTCTCTTCCCTCTCTTCCATCTCTTGTATTCTGTTGGTGAATCTCGTCTCTGTAGCTCCTGTCCACATTCCTAAAATTTTAATTTCCAGAATTCTGTCAGATTTTGTTTTCTTAATTGCTTCAATACCATTTTCAGGTATTGAGCTGTTTTATTCATTTTTTTCAACTGTATTTTCTTGGCCTTCTTTAAGGAAATTATTTGCTTCCTCCAATTTTTTTGTTTGTGTTTTCCTGGATTTCTTTAAGAGATTTGATCATTTCATCTTTAAGGACCTCCATCATCCTCATATAATTGGTTTTGAGATCTTTTTCTAGTGCTTCAGCTATACTGAAGTATCAGAGTCTACTGTAGTAGGGAAGTGGGGCTCTAGTGAAGACCTATTGCCCTGGCTGTTATTGATATGTCTTATGATGGTGTCTAGACATCTGGGTTTGGGATGATTATAGGTCTAGATGCTGACTTCTAGGTTTTTCTTTGTTGGGTGAATATTCTGTTCCTTGGTTTCTTCTTCCTCTGCATTTTCATGTAGTGTGATGGCTGTGCGCCTGTTTAACTGGCCTGCTCAGCCAATCACAGGGAATGCTTGCCGGTGTTGGAGGCTGGGATATAGCAATGAGTCAAGAGAGGGAGGTTAGAGTGGCATGGCATCACAGAGATATGGGCAGGGGGAAGGGGGCTGCACTGTAGTTGGTGATCTGTTATAGTACTAAGGATAAGACTTATGGATTTTATCTAGACAGAGGGGGGGGAGGGGGGAGAGGAGAGGGGGGAGAGGGGAGAGGGAGGGAGGGAGGGAGGGAGAGAGAGGGAGAGA
>NW_021608928.1:578-1146 GCF_004785775.1 Grammomys surdaster | reverse complement strand
AAATATGTATTGTATTGTGTACATAAAATATGAAAGTAACCAAACATTTATAATAAACTGTACATAAAATATCAAAGTACTCAAACTGTATATTATATACTGTACATAAAGTATCAAAGTACCCAAACTGTGTAGTATATACTGTACATAAAATATCAAGGTACCCAAAATATATATTGTAAACTGTAGATAAAATATCAAAGTACCCAAAATATATATTATATACTGTACATAAAATATGAAGGCACATCCAATATATATTATATTCTGTACATAAAATATCAAAGTACACCAAATGTATATTATATACTGTACATAAAATATCAAAGTACCCAAAGTGTATATTATATACTGTACATAAAATATGAAGGTTCATCAAATATATTTTATATTCTGCACATAATATATCAAAGTACAGCAAATATATATTATATACTGTACATAAAATATCAAAGTACCCAAAATATGTATTATATACTGTACATAAAATATGAAAGTAACCAAACATTTATAATACACTGTACATAAAGTATCAAAGTACTCAAACTACATATTATATACAGTATAT
>NW_021608928.1:0-568 GCF_004785775.1 Grammomys surdaster | reverse complement strand
AAATATGTATTGTATTGTGTACATAAAATATGAAAGTAACCAAACATTTATAATAAACTGTACATAAAATATCAAAGTACTCAAACTGTATATTATATACTGTACATAAAGTATCAAAGTACCCAAACTGTGTAGTATATACTGTACATAAAATATCAAGGTACCCAAAATATATATTGTAAACTGTAGATAAAATATCAAAGTACCCAAAATATATATTATATACTGTACATAAAATATGAAGGCACATCCAATATATATTATATTCTGTACATAAAATATCAAAGTACACCAAATGTATATTATATACTGTACATAAAATATCAAAGTACCCAAAGTGTATATTATATACTGTACATAAAATATGAAGGTTCATCAAATATATTTTATATTCTGCACATAATATATCAAAGTACAGCAAATATATATTATATACTGTACATAAAATATCAAAGTACCCAAAATATGTATTATATACTGTACATAAAATATGAAAGTAACCAAACATTTATAATACACTGTACATAAAGTATCAAAGTACTCAAACTACATATTATATACAGTATAT
>NW_021608927.1:525-1157 GCF_004785775.1 Grammomys surdaster | reverse complement strand
TCATCTACAAAGCCACAGCCTAATCTCCCACAGAAGAACTCTCTGTGTTCCCAGCCACAGAGACCACCAACCCAGCCACCCAAGCCAATTGAGCAGCCACCACTCAGCCAAAGGAGACTCTCATCCTCACAGGATTCAGACAGATCTAATCTCTCCCCCTCTCCCCTTTGATTGCAGGCAAATGCAGCCCATACACCCCTTCTTTATTCTCAGCCTTTCCATAAAACCCCAACAGCGTTTGGGGGCCCAAGAGCCTGAGAACCAACCTGTATGCCTTTTGGCCCAGGGATTGCCAAGCCAAGAGCTGTGGCTCCCTGCAGGACCTCAGACTGTATTCTCTCACCCCCAGAGTGGAGTCCCATGTCTTCACATAGCCCAACACCTGGCCAGAGCCAGCCTGGGAAGAACACAGTCAAACTTCCCACGCCTCTGCCTCTCAGAACCATGGCTCAAGCCCTTGAGGAAGGCAGATGCGGGACCCACAATTCAACCCAACAACAGGTCTAATACACACTACAACCCAACAAGACAGGTCATCCAGACAGAACAGAGAAATAATGAAACTAACAGGCATTATGAATCAAACTGACCTAATAGACATCTATAGAATATTTCTTCAGCCAAACACAAAA
>NW_021608927.1:0-425 GCF_004785775.1 Grammomys surdaster | reverse complement strand
TGACTGATTATGTGGTCAATTTGAGAAAAGAATGCATGAAGTATTGAGAAGAAAGTATATTCTTTTGTGTTTGGCTGAAGAAATATTCTATAGATGTCTATTAGGTCAGTTTGATTCATAATGCCTGTTAGTTTCATTATTTCTCTGTTCTGTCTGGATGACCTGTCTTGTGGGGTTGTAGTGTGTATGAGACCTGTTGTTGGGTTGAATTGTGGGTCCCGCATCTGCCTTCCTCAAGGGCTTAAGCCATGGTTCTGAGAGGCAGAGGCGTGGGAAGTTTGACTGTGTTCTCTCACCCCCAGAGTGGAGTCCCATGTCTTCACATAGCCCAACACCTGTCCAGAACCAGCCTGGGAAGAACACAGTCAAACTTCCCATGCCTCTGCCTCTCAGAACCATGGCTCAAGCCCTTGAGGAAGGCAGAT
>NW_021608926.1:616-1023 GCF_004785775.1 Grammomys surdaster | reverse complement strand
AGAAAGCAAAGCTCCTAGAACCCCTGGAGCAGGCACAAGGTGTTCCTGAGCACCTATTCCAGATGGGCAATGTTCTACATCTGATGGTGAAATACAACAGGACACTTGAGATTTCGGGTTAGGTAAGAAAGGAGCAGTGGCCCTTGAGGAAGACGGGGATCTTTGTGCAGCATGTTGGTCAGATGAAGAAAATCTCATAGCTGCCTGGCAGGAAGTTTGAGGTTTCAAAGTGTTTTGAGCAGATGACACAGTTTGTACAGTCACTTCTTAGATATGGGCAGTTTCAGAGACTCTTGGTCAGAAAGGGAATGTCCATAAGCTTCTTGAGAAGATGAAGGAAATGTTAAGTTCCATGTGCAGATAAAGAAATTCCCAGAGGCCTTTGATCAGATGTCAAAGACTCTGGG
>NW_021608926.1:0-516 GCF_004785775.1 Grammomys surdaster | reverse complement strand
CAGTTTGTACAGTCACTTCTTTAGATATGGGCAGTTTCAGAGACTCTTGGTCAGAAAGGGAATGTCCATAAGCTTCTTGAGAAGATGAAGGAAATGTTAAAGTTCCATGTGCAGATAAAGAAATTCCCAGAGGCCTTTGATCAGATGTCAAAGCCTCTGGGACCACCTGAGTATTTTGGGTAGACTCTAAAGGTCTTGGTGTGGGTGGCAATGTCCCCACAGTCTGCTTTGAAGGCATGGACTGTCTTACTGTGTCTTGTCCAGATAAGGAATGCCCAGCATTGCCTTGAGCAGACGGGGAAGATTCTCGAGTCTCTTGTTTAGATTTAGTCACTTTCAAAGTCCCTTTAGCTGATAGGCAATGTCCCATACCCTCATGATCAGATTGAGGTGATGATTTTGTAGTATCTTGTGGTGGTACAGAAAGGCCCAGATATTCACCTGGATGTGATGATATTACAGATCCTACAGCTCCTGAATCAGATTGAGAAGATTCCACCTCTTCTCCCACATATG
>NW_021608925.1:637-1155 GCF_004785775.1 Grammomys surdaster | reverse complement strand
GATTTAATCTCAGAACAAAGAATTGGAGCAACTCTGATGGTTTCTGTCTCGATTCCTGAAGTGATCAGTGGGGTTTGCCTCAGCACATGACACTTCCTGCTGTGACAGCATCATTTAGGGAAATCAGAGTTTCTCATAGGCATAGTCCCATGCTAGGAGCAGAGGATATTACTCAGTAGTTAAGATGGTGATGACCCCTGGCATTTGGTCTTACAGTGGACCTATACAATGACAAGAGAAAGGTCCTTAGAATTGAATGATCATTGCTAATTCCTTTCCATCTTCCCACAGCGAAAGGCTAGAAGGGAGAGCAAGGTAAGGTTTTTGTCATAGAGAAGGATTGGTAGGTGAGGCTTTGGATGTGGGCTGTGTCTCAGTGTTGTTTTCTGAACCAGAGTCTCCTGTATCCCATGTTAACCTTGAGCTCAGATAATCCTGCTTTCACTTTCCAAGAGCTAGGCTTACAAGAGGGGCCTCCAAGGACTGTGGGGACAGCACTAGTCATTCAGAGAGACCTG
>NW_021608925.1:0-537 GCF_004785775.1 Grammomys surdaster | reverse complement strand
TATTGTTGCTGTAATATGCCTGCGAATCATTGATATGGAGAAAAACTTTGACTCCTGGAAAAGTTATGCTGACCATATATTCTGTTAAGTACAGAGATCTGCATAACATCTGCTAATCTTAACAAATTCCACACAGCTTTACATAGGACCCATCAAACTAATGATCAATAGGCAAGCTGATATCTATAATGAGCTGAGTCAGGGCTGACTACAAGGCAACATGACACTTCCTGCATGTCCATATGAGCTCCTTGTGGGTTTTTTACCTTTATATGTTGACAAAGTAAGATTTTGGGGGCATTGGTTTCATTAACAATTTTCAGCTATGGTCATGATTAATGAGTAGTTGGGGGTGCATACAATAAACCATTCCTGTTTGACCTAGATAAGTGTTTGTGTGGCTTGTGGGGAGACTCATGAGCCTGAACTACATGGAGTCCCTTAATCTGACACTGAAATATGTCTATAGTGTTGTCCTACACTCTCTGCTTGCACCCCTTTCTCAACCTCTGTTCACTATATTCTTTTTTTCAGACA
>NW_021608924.1:257-1791 GCF_004785775.1 Grammomys surdaster | reverse complement strand
CCTGCATGAACTTTAGACAAAGCCACGGGAGATCTGGCAAGCTGAGGCAACAGAATGCTAAGCTGAAAGGTCCCACTGTCACCAAAGCACAGGGTGCCTTTAAAAGCAAAGGGATTCTCACTGTTGGGGTGACTTGGGGGTCCAGGAAAAAATTGGAAGCTCTCTAAATAGGCCAATAATGTAAAGACAAATCGGGGGACAGAAATGCTACTGAGGCAAGTCACCCTATGGGAGCTGAGGTTCCCTTCGTCATGCAGAAACTTGGTACGATCCACCTCTACCACTCAAAGCCATGGCTGCCAAACACGGTGCAGACCTCAAGACCATCCTTCTCCTGAACAAGGAGAACAAGGCTCTTCCCTCTTCCATCCCGTCGTTAGGATGTGGAGGATACCAAGGAGGGGGCCTCTACCCTCTCAAAGGAGAAGGGGAGGGAAAATGGGGGAAAGGATTGTGGGAAAGGGTGAGTGGGAGGGGGGACAGTGAGCATGATGTAAACTGAATAAATAAATCAATTAAAATATTTTAATTTAAAAAAGAAACAAAAACTCCTCCTGCCAAAAGCAGAAATAAAGGAGACCACTGCTTAGCTTCTTTTGACTTCCAAGAGGCCTTGGTCCTGAGGGACCTCATCTGGTGCCCTGTCTATTGCCCATGCCCCAGACTGAGCCAGAAAATAAGAATTCTGATAAGTTAACCATGGTGGGGGGGTTGGGGGGGGAGGGGGAGCATGATTCTCTGAGAGTGGAAAGCACCACAGTGACTTTCTCCAAGTACTTGGTACCTGGCTCCAATAATGTCTTAAAGAGACTGGACTTCTCTTGTTTACTTAACAAGAACTACAGGGAACATCAATACCCCCAGGTCCGCTCATCAGCTTAAGGATCTCCTGGGGCTACTCACCAACATTTTGTGTCAGCTCTTTCAAAGTTACAAGATGGCTGCAGCTCCTCCATCTTACTACCCTTGCCAACAGGGGGGAACGGTGGCTTTTTCAGGGCATAAGGAAAGGGCTTTCTCCTTCATCTATATATTTACCAGAGAGGAAAATGGTCTTCCATAGCAGTCCTGTAGTAGATTTCCACTACACCTCTATCTAGAGTGAAGGTGTGTGCTTAGTCAAAGCTGAAAAATGATATGGAGAATGAAGACCTGGGGTGGTGGTTATTATTATCATTATCATTATTATTATTTGTTATTTAAGTGGGAGACAAGAAAGGAAAAGCAGAGTAAACATGATGGAGGCATCTGCCTTCTGGAAAGCCTGACAATCAGCCTTCATTTAAAAACGAAAGGTAAGCCTAGTGGTCGGCACTTGCCAGTGTCCTTGATGTAAGGACTATACTCCCACTATGGACGATTTCAAGTGATGAACCTGACATGAGCTCACAAAAATTCCTGAATTTTCATGGCAGCTGGTACAAGCTGGCTCCAACATGCCACTGAATTAGACCTCACATTCGACTTAAAAACTCCTTCATACTAAACCACTCTGGATATCACACAGTACAGATGGCAGAACTGGAAGGCTCTT
>NW_021608924.1:0-157 GCF_004785775.1 Grammomys surdaster | reverse complement strand
GCAGCCCCTCCATCTACATACCTCTTACTACCCTTGCCAACAGGGGGGAACAGTGGCTTCTTCAGGGCTTAAGGAAAGGGCTTTCTCCTTCATCTGTATATTTACCAGAGAGGAAAATGGTCTTCCATAGCAGTCCTGTAGTAGATTTCCACTACAC
>NW_021608923.1:412-1509 GCF_004785775.1 Grammomys surdaster | reverse complement strand
TATGAAATCGAAATCTATGACATCGTTTTCTATGACATCGGAATCTATGACATCGGTTTCTATGACATCGGTATCTATGACATCGGTATCTATGACATTGGTATCTATGATATCTGTACCTAAGACATCGTTATCTATGAAATCTGTATCTATGACATCGGTATCTATGACATCGGCATCTATGACATCGGTATCTATGACATCGGTATCGATGACATCGTTATCTATGACATCTGTATCTAAGACATCGGTGTCTATGACATCTGTATCTATGACATAGATATCTATTACATAGGTATCTATGACATCGGTATCTATGACATCTGTATCTACGACATCGGTATCTATGTCATCGGTATCTATGACATCGATATCTATGACATCGGTATCTATGACATCGGTATCTCTGACATTGGAATGTATGACATCAGAATCTAAGACATCGGTATCTGTGACATCTGTATCTATGACATCGGTGTCTATGACATCGGTATCTATGATATCGGTATCTATGATATCGATATCTATGACATCGGTATCTATGACATCATTGTCTATGACAACGGTAACTATGACATCGATATGAAAGAGATCGGAATCTATGACATCGGTATCTATCACATCGGATTCTATAACATCGGTATCTATGACATCGATATCAATGACATCAGAATCTATGACATCGGTATCTATGACATCGGTAACTATGACATCAGTATCTATGACATCGGGATCTATGACATCGGTATCTTTGACATCGGTATTTATGACATCGGTATCTATGACATCGAAATCTATTACATTGGTATCTATGACATCGGTATCTATGACATCGATAACCATGGCATCGGTATCTATGACATCGGTATCTATGACATCGCTATCTATGACATCAGTGACTATGACATCTGTATCTATGACATCGGTATCTATGGCATCGGTATCTATGACAACGGTATGTATGACATCGATATGTATGACATCGATATCTATGACATCGGTATCTATGACATCGGTATCAATGACATCGAAATCTATGACATCGGTATCTATGACATCGGTATCTATGTCATCGGTATCTATGTCATAGATACCGA
>NW_021608923.1:0-312 GCF_004785775.1 Grammomys surdaster | reverse complement strand
CTATGACATCGATATCAATGACATCGGTATCTATGACATCTGTATCTATGACATCGGTATCTATGACATCGGTATCTATGACATTGGTATCTATGATATCTGTATCTAAGGCATCGGTATCTATGACATCTGTATCTATGACATCGGTATCTATGACATCGGTATCTATGACATCGGTATCTATGGCATCGGTATCTATGATATCACAATCTCTGACATCGGTATCGATGACATCGGTATATTTGTCATCGCATTCTATGACATTGGTATCTATGGCATCTGTATCTATGACATCAGTATCTATGACATCGG
>NW_021608922.1:736-1004 GCF_004785775.1 Grammomys surdaster | reverse complement strand
GATGTCATAGATACCGATGTCATAGATTCCGATGTCATTGATATCGATGTCATAGAATGTGATGACATATATAACGATGTCATAGTTTTCGATGTCATAGATACCGATGACATAGATACCGATGTCATAGATACCGATGTCCTAGATACCGATGTCATAGATACCAATGCCATAGATACCGATGTCATAGTTACCGATGTCATAGATACCGATGTCATATTTACCGATGTCACAGATACCGATGCCATAGATACCGATATCATAGATA
>NW_021608922.1:0-636 GCF_004785775.1 Grammomys surdaster | reverse complement strand
TGTCATAGATACCGGTGTCATATTTACCGATGTCATAGATACTGATGCCATAGATACCGATGTCGTAGATACCGAATTCATAGATACCGATGTCATAGATACCGATGTCATAGACACAGATGCCATAGATACCGATGTGATAGATACCGATGCCATAGATACCGATGTCATAGATACCGATGTCATAGATACCGGTGTCATAGTTACCGATGTTACAGATTCTGATGTCATAGATACCGATGTCATAGATTCCGATGTCATTGATATCGATGTCATAGAATGTGATGACATATATAACGATGTCATAGTTTTCGATGTCATAGATACCGATGACATAGATACCGATGTCATAGATACCGATGTCCTAGATACCGATGTCATAGATACCAATGCCATAGATACCGATGTCATAGTTACCGATGTCATAGATACCGATGTCATATTTACCGATGTCACAGATACCGATGCCATAGATACCGATGTCATAGATACCGATGCCATAAATACCGATGTCATAGATACCGATATCATTGATTCCGATGTCATAGATACCGATGTCATAGATACCGATGTCTTTGATATCGATGTCATAGTTACCGTTGACATAGACAATGATGTCATTGATACCGATGTCAT
>NW_021608921.1:501-1052 GCF_004785775.1 Grammomys surdaster | reverse complement strand
ATCAGGGATTGGAACCAGCACAAGACAAAGGTGACAGTTCCTTTTATACAGCACAAGTGGATTATAGTTGGCATACCTGAAAGTTGTTGGACATCAGTAAAGTCAATGCAGGAATTGAAGTTTTTGAGGTTGGATTTTTGGCTTCATTTGAAGGAGTATCATCACTGTGAAGTTTTGAAATTTTTATATATACCCTATGATGTTGTACATATGTGATCTGCTGTTAAGCTTTTATTTGATGCTGGAATGAATTTTAGAGAGTTCAGGAAGAGAAAAGGACATTTAGGATTCTAAGCTTTGTTGAGTATGGACTAGACTACGGGTATTTTGGCATTGGATAGTTTCTAATGTCCTATGGCTTGGTATAGCCCCCATAATCTCATTTTTTTTTTCAGAGACAAATTAGTGCTGGGAATGGTTTTGATTGTTTCACTATGCTTACCATACATGAATTTAGCACTAAGCAAATATGTGGCCTTACTGAGGATGTTCTCGCATTGTCATAGGAAATGCGTCACAATGGAGGATTCAGGAAAATCTCAGGTCAGGCC
>NW_021608921.1:0-401 GCF_004785775.1 Grammomys surdaster | reverse complement strand
AGAGAATAACCTGCCTCTCTTGGTGCTTTAGCACTATGTCATCCTGAATGGTGTCCGAATTTCTGCCATCCTGTTATTAGAAGGAATCTTTAAGTTGTAAGTCAGCCCAAATTGACTGTCATCCTCTATAAGTGTTGTGTTACTTATGGAATCTCTTCATTGTGATGAATCCTTAACTAACATAGAAGTGGGTACTAGAGAGTGGTTTATCATTGTGATAGGTCTGTCCATGATTTTGTTTGTAGAAAATTCAATTCTGGCAGTTTGGATGCTTTAAATGGAGCTTAATATGCTGAATTATTAGCAGCAGGACAGAGTGGTGCTAAGAGTTATTTTAACTAAGGGAGCTTGGCTCAGTAGATGTCAGAGGATAGGAATATTATTATGAGTCTTAGAAAAAA
>NW_021608920.1:593-1176 GCF_004785775.1 Grammomys surdaster | reverse complement strand
CTATCATGTAACTAAGTGAGCACTACGGGAGCTCTGTGATAACACATGTAACTGAGTGAGCTCTACGGGATCTCTGTGTTAACACATGTAACAGAGTGAGCTCTAGAAGATCTCTGTGATAACACAAATAACTGAGTGAGCTCTACAGGATCTCTGTGATAACACATGTAACTAAGTGAGCACTTTGGGAGCTCGGTGTTAACACATGTAACTGAGTGAGCTCTACGGGATCTCTGTGATAACACACGTAACTGAGTGAGGTCTATGGGAGTTCTTGATGACACATGTAACTCAGTGAGCTCTACGGGATATCTGTGTTAACACATGTAACTGAGTGAGCTCAACGGGATCTCGTTAATAACACACATAGCTGAGTGAGCTCTACGGGATCTCTGTGATAACACATGTAACAAAGTGAGCTCTACGGGAGCTCTGTGATAACACATGTAACTGAGTGAGCTCTACGGGATCTCTTTGTTAACACATGTAACTGAGTGAGCTCTACGGGAGTTCTCTGATAATACACGTAACGTTGTGAGCTCTACAGGAACTCTGTGTTAAAACATGGAACTGAGTGAGCTCT
>NW_021608920.1:0-583 GCF_004785775.1 Grammomys surdaster | reverse complement strand
CTATCATGTAACTAAGTGAGCACTACGGGAGCTCTGTGATAACACATGTAACTGAGTGAGCTCTACGGGATCTCTGTGTTAACACATGTAACAGAGTGAGCTCTAGAAGATCTCTGTGATAACACAAATAACTGAGTGAGCTCTACAGGATCTCTGTGATAACACATGTAACTAAGTGAGCACTTTGGGAGCTCGGTGTTAACACATGTAACTGAGTGAGCTCTACGGGATCTCTGTGATAACACACGTAACTGAGTGAGGTCTATGGGAGTTCTTGATGACACATGTAACTCAGTGAGCTCTACGGGATATCTGTGTTAACACATGTAACTGAGTGAGCTCAACGGGATCTCGTTAATAACACACATAGCTGAGTGAGCTCTACGGGATCTCTGTGATAACACATGTAACAAAGTGAGCTCTACGGGAGCTCTGTGATAACACATGTAACTGAGTGAGCTCTACGGGATCTCTTTGTTAACACATGTAACTGAGTGAGCTCTACGGGAGTTCTCTGATAATACACGTAACGTTGTGAGCTCTACAGGAACTCTGTGTTAAAACATGGAACTGAGTGAGCTCT
>NW_021608919.1:488-1827 GCF_004785775.1 Grammomys surdaster | reverse complement strand
AAGTTACATGTGTTAACACAGAGATCCCGTAGAGCTCACTCAGTTATATGTGTTATCACAGAGCGATCATAGAGCTCACACAGTTAAATGTGTTATCACAGAGATTCCCGTAGAGCTCACTCAGTTACATGCGTTATCACAGAGCTCCCGTAGTGCTCACTTAGTTACATGTTTTATCACAGAGATCCCATAGAGCTCACTCAGTTATGTGTGTTATCACAGAGATCCCGTACAGCTCACTCAGTTTCATGTGTTAACACAGAGATCCCGTAGAGATCACTCAGTTACATGTGTTATCACAGAGCTCCCGTAGTGCTCACTTAGTTACATCTGTTATCACAGAGATCCCGTAGAGCTCACTCAGTTACATGTGTTATCATAGAGCTCGAGTAGTGCTCACTCAGTTACATGTGTTATCACAGAGATCCCGAAGAGCTCACTCAGTTACATGCGTTATCCCAGAGCTCCCGTAGTGCTCACTTAGTTACATGTGTTATCACAGAGATCCCGTAGAGCTCACTCAGTTATGTGTGTTATCACAGAGATCCCGTAGAGCTCACTTAGTTACACGTGTTATCACAGAGATCCCGTAGAGCTCACTCAGTTACATGTGTTATCACAGAGATCCGGTAGTGCTCACTTAGTTACATGTGTTATCACAGAGATCACGTAGAGCTCACTCAGTTACATGTGTTATCACAGAGCTACCGAGAGCTCACTCAGTTACATGTGTTATCACAGACATCCCATAGAGCTCACTCAGTTATGTGTGTTATCACAGAGATCCTGTAGAGCTCACTGAGTTATGTGTGTTATCACAGAGATCCAGTAGAGCTCAATCAGTTATGTGTGTTATCACAGAGATCCCGTAGAGCTCACTCAGTTACATGTGTTATAACAGAGATCCCGTAGAGCTCACTCAGTTACATGTGTTAACACAGAGATCCTGTAGAGCTCACTAAGTTACGTGTGTTATCACAGAGCTCCGGTAGAGCTCACTCAGTTACATGTGTAATCACAGAGATCCCGCAGAGCTCACTCAGTTACATGTGTTACCACTGAGATCACGTAGAGCTCACTCAGTTACATATGTTATCACAGAGATCCCGTAGATCTCACTCAGTTACATGTGTTATGACAGAGCTCCCGTAGTGTTCACTCAGTTACATGTGTTATCACAGAGATCCCATAGAGCTCACCCAGTTATGTGTGTTATCACAGAGATCCCGTAGAGCTCACTCAGTTACATGTGTTATCACAGAGATCCCGTAGAGCTCACTCAGTTACGTGTGTTATCACAGAGATCCCGAAGAGCTCACTCAGTTACGTGTGTTATCAC
>NW_021608919.1:0-388 GCF_004785775.1 Grammomys surdaster | reverse complement strand
CATGTGTTATCACAGAGCTCCCGTAGAGCTCACACAGTTACATGTGTCATCACAGAGATCCCGTAGAGCTCACTCAGTTACATGTGTTATCACAGAACTCCTGTAGAGCTCACTAAGTTACATGTGTTATCACAGAGATCCCATAGAGCTCACTCAGGTATGGGTGTTATCACAGAGATCCCGTAGAGCTCACTCAGTTACATGTGTTAACACCGAGATCCCGTAGAGCTCACTCAGGTATATGTGTTATCACAGAGCTCCCGTAGTGCTCACTCAGTTACATGTGTTATCACAGAAATCCCGTGGAGCTCAGTGATAACACACGTAACTGAGTGAGCTCTACAGGATTTCTGTGTTAACACATGTTACTGAGTGTGCTCTATGGGAT
>NW_021608918.1:544-1281 GCF_004785775.1 Grammomys surdaster | reverse complement strand
GTATCTATGACATCGGTATCTGTGACATCGGTATCTATGACATCGGTATCTATGAGATCGGTATCTATGACATCGGTATCTATGACATCGCTATCTAGGACATCATTATCTATGACATCGGTATCTATGAGATTGGTATCTAAGAGTTCTGTATCTATGACCTCGGTATCTATGAGATCGATATCTATGACATCGGCATCTATGACATCCGTATCTATGATATCGTTATCTATGACATCGGTATCTATGACATCGGTATCTATGACATCTGTATCTATGACTTCGGCAGCTATGACATCGGTATCTATGACATCGGTATCTATAACATCGGTATCTATGACATCGGTATCTATGAGATCGGTATCTATGACATCGATATCCATGACATCGGTATCTATGACATCGGTATCTATGATATCGGTATCTATGACATCGGTATCTATGACATCTGTATCTATGACATCGATATCTATGACATCTGTATCAATGACATCGGTATCTATGACATCGGTACCTATGACATCGGTATCTATGTCATTGCTTTCTATGGCATCGTTATCTATGACATAGGTATGTATGACATAGGTATCTATGGCATCAGTATCTATGACATCGGGATCTGTGACATCGGTATCTATGACATCGGTATCTATGACGTCGGTATCTATGACATCAGTATCTATGAATTCAGTATCTATGACATTGGTATCTATGACATCGGTATCTATAACATCGGT
>NW_021608918.1:0-444 GCF_004785775.1 Grammomys surdaster | reverse complement strand
CGGTATCTATGACATCTGTATCTATGACATCGGTATCTATGAGATCGGTATCTGTGACATCGGTATCTATGACATCGGTATCTAAGAGATCGGTATCTATGACATCGGTATCTATGACATCGCTATCTATGACATCGTTATCTATGACATCGGTATCTATGACATTGGTATCTAAGACTTCTGTATCTATGACCTCGGTATCTATGAGATCGATATCTATTACATCGGCATCTATGACATCCGTATCTATGACATCGTTATCTATGAGATCGGTATCTATGACATTGATATGCATGACATCAGTATCTATGACATCGGTATCTATGACATCGGTATCTATGCCATCGGTATCTATAACATCTGTATCTATGACATCGATATCTATGACATCTGTATCTATGACATCGGTATCTATGACATTGGTGTCTATGACATCGGTATCTA
>NW_021608917.1:748-1075 GCF_004785775.1 Grammomys surdaster | reverse complement strand
CATAACTGAGTGAGCTCTACGGGAGATCTGTGATAACACACATAACTAAGTGAGCTCTACAGGATCTCTTTGTTAACATATGTAATTGAGTGAGCTCTACGGGATCTCTGTGATAACACACATAACTGAGTGAGCTCTACGGGATCTCTGTGATAACACATTTAACTAAGTGAGCACTACGGGAGCTTTGTGATAACACATGTAACTGAGTGAGCTCTACGGGATCTTTGAGTTAACACATGTAACTGAGTGAGCTCTACGGGATCTCTGTGATAACACACATAACTGAGTGAGCTCTTCGGGATCTCTGTGATAACACACATAACT
>NW_021608917.1:0-648 GCF_004785775.1 Grammomys surdaster | reverse complement strand
TGAGCTCTATGGGAGCTCAGTGATAACACATGTAACTGAGTGAGCTCGACGGGATCTCTGTGATAACACATGTAACTGAGTGACCTCTACAGGATCTCTGTGATAACACACGTAACTGAGTGAGATCTACAGGATCTCTGTGTTAACACATGTAACTGAGTGAGCTCTACGGGATATCTGTGATAACACACATAACTGAGTGAGCTCTATGGGAGCTCTGTGATAACACATGTAACTGAGTGAGAACTACGGGATCTTTGTGATACCACTCATAACTGAGTGAGCTCTACGGGATCTCTGTGATAACACATGTAACTAAGTGAGTACTACGGGAGCTCTGTGATAACACATGTAACTGAGTGAGCTCTTCGGGGTATCTGTGTTAACACATGTAACAGAGTGAGCTCTACGGGATCTCTGTGATAACACACGTAACTGAGTGAGCTCTACAGGATCTCTGTGATAACACACGTAGCTGAGTGAGCTCTACGGGAGATCTGTGATAACACATGTAACTGAGTGAGCTCTACGGGAGCTCTGTGATAACACACGTAACTGAGTGAGCTCTACACGATCTCTGTGATAACACACATAACTGAGTGAGCTCGAAAGGATCTCTGTGTTAACACATGTAACTGAGTGAACTCT
>NW_021608916.1:654-1386 GCF_004785775.1 Grammomys surdaster | reverse complement strand
TGATATAGATATCTATGACATCGGTATCTATGACATCGGTATCTATGACATCACTTTCTATGACATCTGTATCTTTGACATCGATATTTATTACATCTGTATCAATGATATCGGTATCTATGACATCGGTATCTATGACATTGTTTTCAAAGACATCGGTATCTATGACATCGATATCAAAGATATCGGTATCTATGACATCGGTATCTATGACATCGATATCTATGACATTGGTATCTAAGACATCGGTATCTATGACATCGATATCAAAGACATCGATATCTATGACATCAGTATCTATGACATCGGTATCTATGACATCGATATCAAAGATATCGTTATCTATGACATCGTTATCTATGATATCGGTATCTATGACATCGGTATCTATGACATCGGAATCTATGAATTCGTAATCTATGACATCGGGATCTATGACATCGCTATCTATGACATCGGTATCTATGACATCGGTATCTATGACATCGGTATCTATCACATCGGTATCTATGACATCGGTATGTATCACATCGGTATCTATCACATCGCTTTCTATGTCATCGGTATCTATGACATTGATATCTATGACATAGATATCTATGACATCGGTATCTATGACATCGGTATCTATCACATCGCTTTCTATGACATCGGTTTCTATGACTTCGGTATCTATGACATCGGTATCTATGACATCGTAACTATGACATCGATATCAAAGACATTGGTATC
>NW_021608916.1:0-554 GCF_004785775.1 Grammomys surdaster | reverse complement strand
CGGTATCTATGACATCGCTATCTATGACATCGGTATCTATGACATCGGTATCTATGACATCGGTATCTATGACATCGGTATCTATCACATCGGTATCTATGACATCGGTATGTATCACATCGGTATCTATCACATCGCTTTCTATGACATCGGTTTCTATGTCTTCGGTATCTATGACATCGGTATCTATGACATCGTAAATATGACATCGATATCAAAGACATTGGTATCTAAGACATCGATATCTATGACATCGGTATCAATGACATCTGTATCTCTGACATTGGTATCTATGACATCTGTATCTATGACATCGGTATCTATGACATCTGTTTCTATGTCATCGGTATCTATGACATCGGTATGTATGACATTGTTATCTATGACATCAGTATCAATGATATCAGTATCTATGACAGCGGTATCTATGACATTGTTTTCAAAGACATCGGTATCTATGACATTGGTATCTATGACATCGATATCAAAGATATCGGTATCTATAATATCGGTATCTATGACATCGATATCTATGACATTGGTATCTAAGACAT
>NW_021608915.1:758-1236 GCF_004785775.1 Grammomys surdaster | reverse complement strand
AGTCATAGATACCGATGTCATAGATATCGATGTCTTTGATATCGATGTCATAGATACCGATGTCTTAGATACCAATGTCATAGATATCGATGTCATAGATACCGATGTCATAGATACCGATATCTTTGATATCGATGTCATAGATACCGATGTCATAGATACCGATGTCATAGATACCGATATCATTGATATTGATGTCATAGATACCAATGTCATACATACTGAAGTCATAGATACCGATGTCATAGATATTGATATCATAGATACAGATGTCATTGATACCGATGTCATAGATATCGATGTCTTAGATACCAATGTCTTTGATATCGATGTCATAGTTACGATGTCATAGATACCGATGTGATAGATACCGATGTCGTACATACCGATGTCATAGTAACCGATGTCATAGATACCGATGTCTTTGATATCGATGTCATAGTTACCGATGTCATAGACAACGATGTCATTGATACAG
>NW_021608915.1:0-658 GCF_004785775.1 Grammomys surdaster | reverse complement strand
CATAGATATCTATGTCATAGATATCGATGTCATAGATAACGATGTCATAGATAACGATGTCATAGATACAGATGTCATAGATATCGATGTCATAGATATCGATGTCATAGATACCGATGTCATAGATACCGATGTCATAGATACCGATGTCATAGATACCGATGTCATAGATATCGATGTCATAGATACCGATGTCATAGATACCGATGTCATAGATACTGATGTCTTAGATACCGATGTCATAGATATCGATGTCATAGATACCGATGTCATAGATACCGATATCTTTCATATCGATGTCATAGATACCGATGACTTTGAAAAAAATGTCATAGATACCGATGTCATAGATACCGATATCATTGATACTGATGTCATAGATACCAATGTCATACATACCGATGTCATAGATACCGATGTCATAGATACTGATATCATAGATACAGATGTCATTGATACCGATGTCATAGATATCGATGTCTTAGATACCAATGTCTTTGATATCGATGTCATAGTTACGATGTCATAGACAACGAGGTCATTGATACAGATGTAATAGATATCGATATCAAAGATACAGATGTCATAGATACAGATGTCATAGATATCGATGTCATAGATATCGATGTCATAGATACCGATGTCATAGATACCGATG
>NW_021608914.1:571-1252 GCF_004785775.1 Grammomys surdaster | reverse complement strand
ACGGGAGCTCTGTGATAACACATGTAACTGAGTGAGCTCTATGGGATCTCTGTGATAACACATGTAACTGAGTGAGCTCTTGGTAGCACTGTGATAACACATGTAACTGAGTGAGCTCTACGGGAGCTCTGTGATAACACACATACCTGAGTTAGCTCTACGGGATCTCTGTGATAACACATGTAAATAAGTGAGCACTACGGGAGCTCTGTGATAACACACGTAACTGAGTGAGCTCTACGGGATCTCTGTGATAACACAGGTAACTGAGTGAGCGCTACGGGATCTCTGTGATAACACACGCAACTGAGTGAGCTCTACGGGAGCTCTGTGATAACACAAGTAACTGAGAGATCTCTACAGGATCTCTGTGTTAACACACATAACTGAGAGAGCACTGCGGGATCTCTGTGATAAAACATGTAACTGAGTGAGCTCTCCGGGATCTCTGTGGTAACACAGGTAACTGATTGAGCTCTTTGCGATCTCTGTGATAAAAATTTAACTGAGTGAGCTCTACGGAATCTCTGTGATAACACACGTAACTGAGTGAACTCTACTGGAAATCTGTGATAACACATGTAACTGAGTGAGCTCTACGTGATCTCTGTGATAACACACATAACAGTGTGAGCTCTACGGGATCTCTGTGATAACACATGTAACTAAGTGAGCACTACG
>NW_021608914.1:0-471 GCF_004785775.1 Grammomys surdaster | reverse complement strand
GTGAGCTCTACGGGATCTCTGTGATAATACACATAACTGAGTGAGCTCTACAGGAGCTCTGTGATAACACAGGTAACTGAGTGAGCAATACGGGATCTCAGTGATAACACATGTAACTGAGTGAGCTCTAAGTGAGCACTGTGATAACACACGTAACTGAGTGAGCTCTACAGGATCTCTGTGTTAACACATCTAACTGAGTGAGCTCTACGTGATCTCTGTGATAACACACGTAACTCAGTGAGCTCTACTGGATCTCTGTGATAACACAGATAACTTAGTGAGCTCTATGGCATCTCTGTGATAACACATGTAACTAAGTGAGCACTTCGGGAGCTCTGTGATAACACATGTAACTGAGTGAACTCTACTGGATCTCTGTGATAACACATGTAACTGAGTGAGCTCTACGGGATCTCTGTGATAACACAAGTAACTGAGTGAGCTCTACGGGAGCTCTGTGATAACACC
>NW_021608913.1:460-1095 GCF_004785775.1 Grammomys surdaster | reverse complement strand
CACTCAGTTACGTGTGTTATCACAGAGATCCCGCAGAGCTCACTCAGTTACATGTGTTAACACAGAGATCCCGTAGAACTCACACAGTTACATGTGTTATCACAGAGCTCCCGTAGAGCTCACTCAGTTACATGTGTCATCACAGAGATCCCGTAGAGCTCACTCAGTTACGTGTGTTATCACAGAGATCCCATAGAGCTCACTCAGTTACGTGTGTTAACACAGAGAAACTGTAGAGCTCACTCAGTTACATGTGTTAGAACAGAGCTCCTGTAGAGCTCACTCAGTTACGTGTGTTATCATAGAGCTCCCGTAGAGCTCACTCAGTTTCATGTGTTATCACAGAGATCCCGTAGAGCTCACTCAGTTACATGTGTTAACACTGAGCTCCCGAAGAGCTCACTCAGTTACATGTGTTATCACAGAGATCCTGTAGAGCTCACTCAGTTATGTGTGTTATCACAGAGCTCCCGTAGAGCTCACTCAGTTACATGTGTTATCACAGAGATCCCGTAGACCTCACTCAGTTACGTGTGTTATCACAGAGCTCCCGTAGAGCTCACTCAGTTACGTGTGTTAACACAGAGATCTTGTAGAACTCACTCAGTTACATGTGTTATCACAGAGCTCCCGTA
>NW_021608913.1:0-360 GCF_004785775.1 Grammomys surdaster | reverse complement strand
AGTGTGTTATCACAGAGCTCCCGTAGAGCTCACTCAGTTACATGTGTTATCACAGAGATCCCGTAGAGCTCACTCAGTTACGTGTGTTATCACAGAGATCCCGTAGAGCTCACTCAGTTACATGTGTTATCACAGAGCTCCCGTAGTGCTCACTTAGATACATTTGTTATCACAGAGATCCCGTAGAGCTCACTCAGTTTTGTTTGTTATCACAGAGCTCCCGTAGAGCTCACTCAGTTACGTGTGTTAACGCAGAGATCCTGTAGAACTCACTCAGTTACGTGTGTTATCACAGAGATCCCGTAGAGCTCACTCAGTTACGTGTGTTATCACAGAGCTCCTGTAGAGCTCACTCAGTTA
>NW_021608912.1:525-1040 GCF_004785775.1 Grammomys surdaster | reverse complement strand
GTCATAGATACTGATGTCATAGATATCGATGTCTTTGTTATCGATGTCATAGATACCGATGTCATAGATACCGATGTCATAGATACCGATGTCATAGATACCGATGTCATAGATACCGATGTCATAGTTAACGATGTCATAGATACCGATGTAATAGACACCGAAGTCATAAATACCGATGTCATAGATACCGATGTCATAGATACCGATGTCATGGATTTCGATGTCATTGATACCGATGTCATAGATACAGATGTCATAGACACAGATGTCATAGATACCGATGCCATAGTTTGCGATGTCATAGACACCGATGTCATACATACCGATGTCATAGAAAACGATATAATAGATAACGAACTCATAGATACCGATGTCATAGATACCGATGTCATAGATACCGATGTCATAGATACCGATGTCATACATACCGATATCATAGATACAGATGTCTTTGATATCGATGTCATAGATACCGATGTCATAGATACCGGTGCCAGAGTTACCGATGTCAT
>NW_021608912.1:0-515 GCF_004785775.1 Grammomys surdaster | reverse complement strand
GTCATAGATACTGATGTCATAGATATCGATGTCTTTGTTATCGATGTCATAGATACCGATGTCATAGATACCGATGTCATAGATACCGATGTCATAGATACCGATGTCATAGATACCGATGTCATAGTTAACGATGTCATAGATACCGATGTAATAGACACCGAAGTCATAAATACCGATGTCATAGATACCGATGTCATAGATACCGATGTCATGGATTTCGATGTCATTGATACCGATGTCATAGATACAGATGTCATAGACACAGATGTCATAGATACCGATGCCATAGTTTGCGATGTCATAGACACCGATGTCATACATACCGATGTCATAGAAAACGATATAATAGATAACGAACTCATAGATACCGATGTCATAGATACCGATGTCATAGATACCGATGTCATAGATACCGATGTCATACATACCGATATCATAGATACAGATGTCTTTGATATCGATGTCATAGATACCGATGTCATAGATACCGGTGCCAGAGTTACCGATGTCAT
>NW_021608911.1:285-1402 GCF_004785775.1 Grammomys surdaster | reverse complement strand
GACTGGACCCACTCTTATCAATAATTAATCAGGAAACAGTCCAATAAAGTTGCCTATAGGCCACCTTTATGGAGGCATTTTCTCAGTTGAGGGTCTCTATTCCCAATTGGTTCTAGCTTATGTTAAGTTGATGATAAACTAGCCAGTGTATTTAACAATGACAAATATACCCTGAGAAAGAAATGAAGGAAACAATGGCATTCACAGCAGCCTAAAAAAGCAAATGATATTTTTGAGTAAACCTAAAGAAGTACATAAAAGACATCTAAACTGAAAGTTAAAAGATTGAAGAAATTGAAGATGACACTAGAGGGTACAAAGATCTCCCACGACCACTGATGGGTAAGATTAATATTGTGAAAATGACCATTCTATCAAATTAATCTATAAACTAAATGTAATATCTATTAGATGCCAATTTTTATTCATGACAGAATGAGAAAACAATTTTAAAATTCACTTTGAAGCACAAAAGACATGGCTATCCAAAGCAGTTCCCCAAAATAAGAACACTGTTGAAGATAACTCAGTGTCTGAGTTCAAGTTATGCTACATGAAATAAAACATGGTACTGTGATAAAATTAGATTCGAAGTACAAGGAACCAGAATGGATGGCCCACTCGAATGGAAGTTCACACACCTATAGCTTTTTGAGTTTTCTACAGAGTAACCTAAAAGACACATCAGAGAAAACAAGAAACTGTGCTTGAAAAACTGGGCCTACATAGAAAAATGAAATTTAATCTTTATCTTTCACCCTCCTTAAAAATTTCAAATGCACCAAAATCTCAGTGTTAGACGAGAAATTCTGAGATTGCTGTAAGATGATATAGGGGTCTGTCTCTAGACAAAGGCATTGCTAGGAACTTTCTGTAGGACTCCAGTCTCTCAGAGTAAGGCTCATAATTGAGTGATCAGCCCTTGAGAAATTAAAAATATCCTGTAATGTAAATGGGGCGGTTTGAATAAAAATAGTCCTTAACTGTTCGTTTACTTGAATGATTGGTACCTAGTTCATGGAAATTCTCTAGAAAGCACAAGGAGATATGGCCTTGCTGGAGGAGGTGTGTCACTGGAGGTGTGGTTAGGGTTTCAAAAGCTCATGCCAAGCCCTGT
>NW_021608911.1:0-185 GCF_004785775.1 Grammomys surdaster | reverse complement strand
TCCTGGTGTTTAGTTTTTAACACCAGGAACCCTATCATTTTAAACATTTAAAAAGGTAATTTTAAATGAAAGCATTTAAAGTTTAAAACTTAAATTTAATTTTATATTTAAGGATTTAAAGTGCTTCTATGACTGGAGATTGTAGTGCATACCTTGAATATCAGCACTTAGACAGCAGAGACAAG
>NW_021608910.1:468-1143 GCF_004785775.1 Grammomys surdaster | reverse complement strand
GCTCTACGGGATCTCTGTGATAACACACATAACTGATTGAGCTCTACAGGATCTCTGTGATAACACATGTAACTGAGTGAGCTCTACGGGATCTCTGTGATAACACATGTAACTGAGTGAGCTCTGCGAGATCTCTGTGATAACATACATAACTGAGTGAGCTCTACAGGATCTCTGTGTCAACAAATGTAACTGAGTGAGCTCTATGCGATCTCTGTGATAACACCCATAACTGACTGAGCTCTACGGGATCTTTGTGATAACACATGTAACTAAGTGAGCAGTACGGGAGCTCTGTGATAACATATGTAACTGAGTGATCTCTACGGGATCTCTTTGATAACACACATAACTGAGTGAGCTCTACGGGATCTCTGTGATAACACACATAACTGAGTGAGCTCTACGGGATCTCTGTGATAACACGTGTAACTAAGTGAGCACTCCGGGAGCTCTGTGATAACACATGTAACTGAGTGAGCTCTACGGGATCTCTGTAATAACACATGTAACTGAGTGAGCTCTACGGGATCTCAGTGATAAAACATGTAACTGTGTGAGCTCTACGGGAGCTCTGTGATAACACATGTAACTGAGTGAGCTCTACGGGATCTCTGTGATAACACCCATAACAGAGTGAGCTCTACGGGATCTCTGTGATAACACATGTAACTA
>NW_021608910.1:0-368 GCF_004785775.1 Grammomys surdaster | reverse complement strand
TTCTACAGGATCTCTGTGTTAACACACTTAACTGAGTGAGCTCTACGGGAGCTCTGTGATAACACAGGTAACTGAGTGAGCTCTACAGGAACTCTGTGTTAACAAACGTAACTGAGTGAGCTCTACGGGAGCTCCTTTATAACACACGTAACTTAGTGAGCTCTTCGGGATCTCTGTGATAACACATGTAACTGAGTGAGCTCTCGGTAGCTCTGTAATAACACATGTAACTGAGTGAGCTCTACCGGAGCTCTGTGATAACACACATAACTGAGTGAGCTCTACGGGATCTCTCTGATAACACATGTAACTAAGTGAGCACTACGGGAGCTCTGTGATAACACATGTAACTGAGTGAGCTCTACAGG
>NW_021608909.1:913-2391 GCF_004785775.1 Grammomys surdaster | reverse complement strand
GATTAGTAAAGGAATGTGATTTAAAACAGTTTTTCCTGATAAACTTGGACATTTCCTTGGCAAAAAATTCATAAAATTGATAACACTGTGGAAAAAGGTAGTGAAAAAATTCGGGAAAAATAGTGAAAACTTGAAGAAAAATTAAATAGCCGATGATAAACAATAATCAAAAGAAAGAGAAATCAAAGAAAGTTATTAACAAGGAGAAAATTGCTTTTAAAATTCATAAAAAATAGAAAATTGATAAGCAGAACATTTGATTTGTAAAGGAATGTGGTTTAAAGTAGTCTTTCCTAATAAAATTGAATATTTACTTGGCAAATATTCAAAGCTGAAAACACTGGAAAAAGCTAGTGAAAAATTCAGGAAAAATAGTGAAAACTTGAAGAGAAATTAAAAAGCCAAGATAAACAATAATCAAAAGAAAGAGAAATCAAATAAAGTTATGAACAAGGAGAAATTTGCTTTTAAAATTTATAAAAAATAGAAAACTGATAAGGAGACCAATTTATTTGTAAAGGAATGTGATTTAAAACAGTTTTTCCTGCTAAAATTGAATATTTTCTTTGCATAAAATTCATAAAATTGGAAACACTGTCGAAAAAATCAGTGAAAAATTCAGAAAAAAGAGTGAAAACTTGAAGAAAAATTACACACCCAATGACAAACTATAATCAAACGGAAGAGAAATCAAAGAAATTTATGTACAAGGAGAAATTTGCATTTAAAATTCATAAAACATAGAAAATTGGTAAGGATACCATTTGATTTGTAAAGGAATGTCATTTAAATCAATTTTTCCAGAAAAAAACTGAACATTTACTTGGCAAAAAAATCATAAAATTGAAAACACTGTGGAAAAATCAATCAAAAGAAATATCAAAGAAATTTATGAAAAAGGAGAAATTTGCACTTAAAATTCATAAAATATAGAAAATGGATAAGGAGAACATTTCATTTGTAAAGGAATGTGATTTAAAACAGTTATTCTTGACAAATTGAACATTTACTTTGCAAAAAATTCATAAAGCAGAAAACACTGTGAAAAAAACAAGTGAAAATACAGGAAAAATAGTGAAAACTTGAAGAAATATTACACAGTCAACAACAAACAATAATCGAATGGAAGAGAAACCAAAGAAAGTTATGAACAAGGAAAAATTTGCTTTCAAAATTCATAAAAATTAGAAAATTGATAAAAATACCATTTGATTTGTAAAGGAATGTGATTTAAAACAGTTTTTCAGGCTAAAATTGAATATTTTCTTTGTAAAAAATTCATAAAATTGAAAACACTGTCGAAAAAGCCAGTGAAAAATTGAGGAAAAATAGTGAAAACTTGAAGAAAAATTACACAGCCAATGACAAAGTATAATCAAACGGAAGAGAAATCAAAGAAATTCATGAACAAGGAGAAATTTGAATTTAAATTTCATAAAACATAGAAAATGGGTAAGGATACCATTTGATTTGTAAAG
>NW_021608909.1:0-813 GCF_004785775.1 Grammomys surdaster | reverse complement strand
GTAAAGGAATGTCATTTAAATCAATTTTTCCAGAAAAAACTGAACATTTACTTGGCAAAAAAATCATAAAATTGAAAACACTGTGGAAAAATCAAACAAAAGAAATATCAAAGAAATTTATGAAAAAGGAGAAATTTTCACTTAAAATTCATAAAATATAGAAAATTGATAAGCAGAACATTTCATTTGTAAAGGGATGTGATTTAAAACAGTTATTCTTGACAAAATTGAACATTTACTTTGCAAAAAATTCATAAAACAGAAAACACTGTGAAAAAAACAAGTGAAAATTCAGGAATAATAGTGAAAACTTGAAGAAATATTACACAGTCTACAACAAACTATAATCGAATGGAAGAGAAACCAAAGAAAGTTATGAACAAGGAAAAATTTGCATTCAAAATTCATAAAAAATAGAATATTGATAAAAATACCATTTGATTTGTAAAGGAATGTGATTTAAAACAGTTTTTCAAGCTAAAATTCAATATTTTCTTTGTAAAAAATTCATAAAATTGAAAACACTGTCGAAAAAGCCAGTGAAAAATTGAGGAAAAATAGTGAAAACTTGAAGAAAAATTACACAGCCAATGACAAAGTATAATCAAACAGAAGAGAAATCAAAGATATTCATGAACAAGGAGAAATTTGCATTTAAAATTCATAAAACATAGAAAATGGGTAAGGATACCATTTGATTTGTAAAGGAATGTGATTTAAAACAGTTTTTCCAGGTAAAATTGAACATTTACTTGGCAAAAAATTCATAAATTTGAAAACACTGTCGAAAAATCAAACCAAAGATATATCAAA
>NW_021608908.1:621-1624 GCF_004785775.1 Grammomys surdaster | reverse complement strand
TATCTATGACAACGGTATGTATGACATCGATATGTATGACATCGGTATCTATGACATCGTTATCTATGACATCTGTATCTATGACATCGGTATCAATGACATCGAAATATATGACATCGGTATCTAGGACATCGGTAACATTGGCATCGGTATCTATGACTTCGGTATCTAGGGCGTCGGTATCTATGACATCGGTAACTTGACATCGGTATCTATGACATCGGTAACTATGACATCGGTATCTATGACATCGGTAACTATGACATCGGAATCTATGACATCGGTATCTATGACATCGGTATCTATGACATCGGTAACTATGACATCTGTATCTATGACATCTGTATATATGATCTCAGGATCTATGACATCGGTAACTATGACACCGGTATCTATGGCATCGGTATCTATGACATCGGTATCTACGGCATCGGTATCAATGACATCGGTATCTATGGCATCGGTATCTATGACAACGGTATGTATGACATCGATATGTATGACATCGATATCTATGACATCGGTATCTATGACATCGGTATCTTTGTCATCGCATTCTATAACATCGGCATCAATGACATCGAAATCTATGACATCAGTATCTATGACATCGTTATCTATGGCATCATTATCTATGACAACGGAATCTATGACATCAGTATCTATGACATCGGTATCTATGACATCGGTATTTATGGCATCGGTATCTATGACATCGGTATCTATGACATCAGTATCTATGACATCGGCATCTATGACATCGGTATTTATGGCATCGGTATCTATGACATCAGTATCTATGACATCGGTATCTATGACATCGGTATTTATGGCATCGGTATTTATGACATCGGTATCTATGACATCGGTATCTATGACCTCGGTATTTATGGCATCGGTATCTATGACATCGGTATTTATGGCATCGTTATCTATGACATCGGTATCTATGACATCGGTATCTATGACATCGGTATCTATGACATCGGTATCTATGACATCG
>NW_021608908.1:0-521 GCF_004785775.1 Grammomys surdaster | reverse complement strand
ATCGGCATCTATGACATCGATATCTATGACAGCGGTATCTATGACATTGGTATATATGATATCTGTATCTAAGACAACGATATCTATGACATCTGTATCTATGACATCGGTATCTATGACATCGGTATCAATGACATCGGTATCTATGACATCGATATATATGACATCGATCTATGACATCGGTATCTATGACATCGGTATCTATGACATCTGTATCTATGACATTGATATATATGACATCAGTAGCTATGACATTGGTATCTATGACATCTGTATCTAAGACATCGGTGTCTATGACATCTGTATCTATGACATACATATCTATGACATAGTTATCTATGACATCGGTATCTATGACATCGGTATCTATGACCTCGGCATCTATGACATCA
This sequence comes from Grammomys surdaster, assembly GCF_004785775.1. Lineage (NCBI taxonomy): Eukaryota > Metazoa > Chordata > Mammalia > Rodentia > Muridae > Grammomys > Grammomys surdaster. The sequence continues at coordinate 129 of NW_021608908.1, read as the reverse complement.
GCATCTATGACATCGATATCTATGACATCGGTATCTTTGACATCAGTATCTATGACATCGCTATCTATGACATCTGTATCTTAGTCATCGGTATCTATGACATCGGTATCTATGACTTCGGTATCTATG
>NW_021608907.1:745-1115 GCF_004785775.1 Grammomys surdaster | reverse complement strand
ATCGATGTCATAGTTACCGTTGTCATAGACAATGATGTCATAGATACAGATGTCATAGATACCGATGTCATAGATCCCGATGTCATAGATACTGATGCCATAGATACCGATGTCATAGATACCGATGTCATAGATACTGATGCCATAGATACCGATCTCATATATACCGATGTCATAGATACCGATGTCATAGATAACGATGCCAATGATACCGATGTCATAGATACCGATGTCATAGATACCGATGTCATAGATACCGCTGTCATAGATACCGATGTCATAGACACCGAAGTCGTAGATACCGGGGTCATAGATTGTGATATCATAGATACCGATGACATAGATACCGATGTCATAGATACCGATGTTA
>NW_021608907.1:0-645 GCF_004785775.1 Grammomys surdaster | reverse complement strand
TATCGATGTCATAGTTACCGTTGTCATAGACAATGATGTCATTGATACCGATGTCATAGATACCGATGTCATAGATAGCGATGTCATAGATAACGATGTCATAGATACCGATGTCATAGATGCCGATGTCATATATATCGATGTCATAGATACCGATGTCATAGATAACGATGTCATACATAGCGATGTAATAGATACCGCTGTCATAGATACCGATGTCATAGATACCGATGTCATAGATACCGATGTCATACATACCGATGTCATAGAAAGCGATGACATAGATACCGATGTCATAGATATCGATCTCATAGATAACGATGTCATAGATACCGATGTCATAGATACCGATTTCATATATACAGATGTCATAGATACCGATGTCATAGATACCGATGTCATAGATACCGATGTCATAGATACAGACGTCACAGATACCGATGTCTTAGACTCTGATGTCATACATACCAATGTCAGAGATACCGATGTCATAGATACCGATGTCATAGATATCGATGTCATAGATACCGATGACATAGATACCGATGTCATAGATACCGATGTCATAGATACCGAGGTCAAAGATACCGATGTCATAGATACCGAATTAATAGATACCGATGTCATAGATACCGATGTCATAGA
>NW_021608906.1:689-1083 GCF_004785775.1 Grammomys surdaster | reverse complement strand
CTGCAATTCATGTATTTTTACATTAGAGTTTTTCAATATGTTCTATAGCGCTTTTCTGCAGGAATATAGCAACTTAATTGAACATTCAGTATGAAACAATGAAAGATACATGTCCGGATGTTACAAGTGTTTCTGCTTTAAACCAAACACACTTCTTAACTGAAATGTCACATGTAACATGATTTAGGTGTTTTCAGCTCTGTTGTACTTGCCTTTATCTCTGGAAGTAAGAATACACTGCAATTCGCCTATTTTTACATTAGCTTTTTTCAATACCTTCTATAGTGCTTTTCTGCTGGAATCTAGCAACTTACTTGAACATTCAGTATGAAACACTTAAAGATACATGTCCAAATGTTACAAGTGTTTCTGCTTTAAACGAAACACACTCCCT
>NW_021608906.1:0-589 GCF_004785775.1 Grammomys surdaster | reverse complement strand
TCTGCTGGAATCTAGCAACATACTTGAACATTCAGTATGAAACACTGAAAGATACATGTCCAGATGGTACAAGTGTTTCTGCTTTAAACTTAACACACTTCCTAACTGAAATATCACATGTAACATGATTTAGGTGTTTTCAGCTCTGTTGTATTTGCCTTTATCTCTGGAAGTAAGGATACACTGCAATTTGAATATTTTTACATTAGCTTTTTCAATACATTCTATAGTGCTTGTCTGCTGGAATCTAACAACATACTTGAACATTCAGTATGAAACACTGAAAGATACATGTCTGCACATTACAAGCGTTTCTACTTTAAACTAAACATGCTTGCTAACTGAAATATCACATGTAACATGATTTAGGTGTTTTCAGCTCTGTTGTACTTGCCTTTATCTCTGCAAGTTAGAATAAACTACAATTCTTGTATTTTTACATTAGCTTTGTTCAGTACGTTCTATAGTGCTTTTCTGCTGGAATCTAGCAACTAATTTGAACATTCCAAATGAAACACTCAAAGATACATGTCCGCATGTTTTAAATGTTTCTGCTTTAAACCAAACACACTACCTAACTGAAATATCA
>NW_021608905.1:491-1008 GCF_004785775.1 Grammomys surdaster | reverse complement strand
ATATGACATCGGAATCTATGACATCGGTATCTATGACATCGGTATCTATGACATCGGTATCTATGATATCTGTATCTATGATACGGGTATCCATGACATTGGTATCTATGGCATCGGTACCTATGACATCGTTATCTATGACATCGGTATCTATAACATCAGTATCTATGACATCGGTATCTATGACATCGCTTTCTATGACATCAGTGTCTATGACATCGGTGTCTTTTACATCGGTATCTATGACATCGGTACCTATGACATCGCTTTCTATGACATCAGTATCTATGACATCGGTATCTATGACATAGGTATATATGACATCGGTATCTATGACATCGAAATCTATGACATTGGTATCTATGACATCGGTGTCTATGACATCGGTATCTATGACATATGTATCTATGACATCGGTATCTGTGGCATCGGTATCAATGACATCGGTATCTATGACTTCGGTATCTATGACATCTGTATCTATGACATTGGTATCTATGACATCGAAATCTATGAC
>NW_021608905.1:0-391 GCF_004785775.1 Grammomys surdaster | reverse complement strand
TATCTATGGCATCGGTATCTATGACATCGGTATCTATGACACCGGTGTCTATGACATCGGTATCTATGACATCGGTATATATGACATCGGTATCTATGACATCGGAATCTATGACATCGGTATCTATGACATCGGTATCTATGACATCTGTATCTATGACATCGATATCTATGACATTGAAATCTATGACATCGGTATCTATGACATCGGTATCTATGACATCTGTACCTATGACATCGGTATCTATGACATTGGTATCTTTGTCATCAGTATCTATGACATCTGTATCTATGACATTGGTATCTATGTCATCAGTATCTATGACATCTGTATCTATGACATCTGTATCTATGATATCTGTATCTATGATATGGGTATCCATGACATTGGT
>NW_021608904.1:962-1505 GCF_004785775.1 Grammomys surdaster | reverse complement strand
TTCATGTTTTCAAATGGAATGTCCAAGTAAGTTGCTAGATTCCAGTGGAAAAGCACATTAGAACGTATTGAACAACCCTAATGTAAAGATACTCACAATTCTGCACATTCTTACTAGCAGAGCTAAAGGGAAGTACAACAGAGCTGAAAACACCTAAGTCATGTTACATGTGACATTTCAGTTAGGAAGTGTGTTTGTTTTACAGCAGAAACACTTGGTCATGAATCTTTATTTGTTTCATATGGAATGTCCAAGTAATCTGCTGGATTCCAGAAGAAAAGCACATTCGAACGTATTGAACAACCCTAATGTAAAGATACTCACAATTCTGCACATTCTTATTAGCAGTGCTAAAGGTAAGTACAATAGAGCTAAAAAGGTTAAATCATGTTTCATGCGACATTTCAGTTAGGAAGTTTGTTTGGTTTACAGCAGTAACACTTGTACCACCCGGCTTTGTAACTTTCATTGTTTCATATGGAATGTCTATGTAAGTTGCTAGTTTCCAGCAGAAAAGTACATTAGAACATATTGAACAACCTA
>NW_021608904.1:0-862 GCF_004785775.1 Grammomys surdaster | reverse complement strand
CATTGTTTCATATGGAATGTCCATGTAAGTTGCTAGTTTCCAGCAGAAAAGTACATTAGAACATATTGAACAACCTTACTTGCAGAGCTAAAGGCAAGTACAACAGTGCTCAAAACACCTAAATCATGTTATATATGACATTTCAGTTACAAAGTGTGTTTGGTTTACAGCAGAACCACTTGTACCACCCGGCCTTGAATCTTTCATTGTTTCATATGGAATGTCCAAGTAGGTCGCTAAATTCCAGTAGAAAGGCCCATTAGAATGTATTGCACAACCCTAATGCAAATATAGGTGCAAATCAGCACATTCTTACTTGCAGAGCTAAAGGCAAGTAAAACAGATCTGAAAACACCTAAGTCATGTTACATGTGACATTGCAGTTAGGAAGTGTGTTTGGTTTACAGCAGAAACACCTGTAACACCCTGCCAAGTATCTTTCAATGTTTCATATGGAATGTCCAAGTAAGTTGCTAGATTCCAGCGGAAAAGCAGTATATAACGTATTGAACACCCTCATATATAGATAGGCGCAATTCAGCACATTCTTACTTGCAGAGCTAAAGGGATGTACAACATAGCTGAAAACACCTAAATCATGTTACATGTGACATTTCAGTTAGGAAGTGTGTTTGGTTTACAGCAGAAACACTTGTAACACCCTGCCTTGTAACTTCATGATTTTAAATGGAATGTCCAAGTAAGTTGCTAGATTCCAGCGGAAAAGCACATTAGAACGTATTGAACAACCATAATGTAAAGATACTCACAATTCTGCACATTCTTACTAGTAGAGCTAAAGGTAAGTACAATACAGCTAAAAAGATTAAATCATGTTACATGTGACATTTCAGTTATGAAG
>NW_021608903.1:729-1096 GCF_004785775.1 Grammomys surdaster | reverse complement strand
AAGCTATTGACAGAATTGGTTGTTAAATAAAGATATTGACAGAATTGGTTAATAAATAAAATTATTGACAGTATTCGTTGTTAAGTAAAGATATTAAAAGTATTTTGTATTACAGAACTGATTTTTTATAAATATATTTACAGAATTGGTTTTAAAATAATGACATTGACAGGACTGCTTATTACAGAATTGATTATTAAACAAAGATATTGGCAGAATTGGTTAATAAATATAGATATTGACAGAATTGGTTATTAATTAAAGATATTGACAGAATTGGCTTTTAAATATACATATTGACAGAATTTGTTATTAAATAAAGTTATTGACAGAATTGGTTTTTTTAAAAAAAGATATTGACCGAATT
>NW_021608903.1:0-629 GCF_004785775.1 Grammomys surdaster | reverse complement strand
GACTGCTTATTACAGAATTGATTATTAAACAAAGATATTGGCAGAATCGGTTATTAAATAAAGATATTGACAGAATTGGTTATTTAATATAGATATTGACAGAATTGGTTATTAATTAAAGATATTGACAGAATTGTGTTTTAAATATACATATTGACAGAATTCGTTATTAAATAAAGTTATTGACAGACTGGTTTTTTTAAAAAAAGATATTGACCGAATTGGTTATAACAAAATTGACTATTAAATAGCGATATTGACTGAAGGGGTTTTCAATAAAGATATTGAAAGAATTGGTGTTTAAATAAAGATGTTGACAGAATTTGTTTTTAAATAAGATATTGACAGAATAGGTTATTACATAATTGGTTATTAAATAAAGATATTGAGAGATTTGGTTATTAAATAAAGGTATTGACAAAATTGGTTTTTAAATAAAGGTATTGACAGAATATGTTATTAAATAAAATTATTGACACAATTTGTTTTTAAATAAAGATATTGACAGAATTGGTTATTACAGAACTTATTATTAAATGAAGATATTGACAGAATTGGTTATTAAATAAAGATATTGACAGAATTGGTTTTTAAATAAAGATATTGACAGAATTCGTTATTACATAATT
>NW_021608902.1:439-1339 GCF_004785775.1 Grammomys surdaster | reverse complement strand
GTGTTTGGTTTAAAGCAGAAACACTTTTAATACCCGGCCATGTATCTCTCATTTTTACATATGGAATGTCCAAGTATGTTGCTAGATTCCAGCAGAAAAGCACTATAGAACATATTGAACAAATCTACTGTAAAGATACAGGCATTTCAGTGTTTTCTAACTTCCAGAGCAAAAGGCAAGTAAAACAGAGATGAAAACACCTAAATCATGTTACATGTGACATTTCAGTTAGGAAGTGTGTTTGGTTTAAAGCAGAAACACTTTTAACACCCGGCCATGTATCTTTCATTGTTACATATGGAATGTCCAAGTAAGTGGCTAGATTCCAGCAGAAAAGAACTATAGAAGGTATTGAACAAATCTAATGTAAAGATACACGCATTGCAGTGTATTCTTACGTCCAGAGCTAAAGGCAAATACAACAGAGCTGAAAACACCTAAATCATGTTACATGAGTCATTTCAGTTAGGAAGTGTGTTTGGTTTAAAGCAGAAACACTTTTAACACCCGGTTATGTATCTTTCATTGTTACATATGGAATGTCCAAGTATGTTGCTAGATTCCAGCAGAAAAGAACTATAGAACGTATTGAACAAACCTAATGTAAAGATACTCGCGTTACATTGTCTTCTTACTTTCAGAGCTAAAGGCAAATATAACAGAGCTGAAAACACCTAAATCATGTTACCTGTGACATTTCAGTTAGGAAGTGTGTTTGGTTTAAAGCAGAAACGCTTTTAACACCCGGCCATGTATCTTTCATTGTTACATATGGAATGTCCAAGTAAGTTGCTAGTTTCCAGCAGAAAAGCAGTATAGAACGTATTGAACAAACCTCATGTAAAGATACATTCATTGCAGTGTATTCTTACTTCCAGATCTAAAGACAAGTAAAACAGA
>NW_021608902.1:0-339 GCF_004785775.1 Grammomys surdaster | reverse complement strand
ATGTTGCTAGATTCCAGCAGAAAAGCACTATAGAACGTATTGAACAAACCTCATGTAAAGATACACGCGTTACATTGTCTTCTTACTTTCAGAGCTAAAGGCAAGTACAACAGAGCTGAAAACACCTAAATCATATTACCTGTGACATTTCAGTTAGGAAGTGTGTTTGGTTTAAAGCAGAAACACTTTTAACACACGCCCATGTATCTTTCATTGTTACATATGGAATGTCCAAGTAAGTAGCTAGATTCCAGCAGAAAAGCACTATATAAAGTATTGAACAAACCTCATCTACAAATACATGCCTTGCAGTGAATTCTTACTTCCAGAGCTAAACAC
>NW_021608901.1:525-1198 GCF_004785775.1 Grammomys surdaster | reverse complement strand
AGCTTTGTTCAATACGTTCTATAGTGATTTTCTGCTGGAATCTAGCAACTTACTTTGACATTCCATGTGAAACAATGAAAGATACATGGCTGGATGGTACAAGCGTTTCTGCTTTAAACCAAACACACTTCCTTACTGAAATGTCACATGTAACATGATTTAAGTGTTTTCAGCTCTGTTGTACTTGCATTTAGTTCTGGAAGTAAGAATACACTGCAATTTGCCTATTTTTACAGTAGCTTTGTTCAATACGTTCTATAGTGCTTTATTGCTGGAATCCTGCAACTAACTTGGACATTCCTTGTGAAACAATGAAAGATATATGGCTGGATTGTACAAGTGTTTCTGCTTTAAACCAAACACACTTCCTAACTGAAATGTCACATGTAACATGATTTAGGTGATCTCGGGTCTGTTGTACTTGCCTTTAGCTCTGGAAGTAAGAATACACTGCAATTAAAGTATTTTTCAATTTGCTATGTTAAAAACGTTCTATAGTGCTTTTGTGCTGGAATCTAGCAACTTACTTGGACATTCCATGTGTAAAAATGAAAGATACATGTCTGGATGGTACAAGTGTTTCTACTTTAAACCAAACACACTTCCTAACTGAAATATCACATGTAACATGATTTAGGTGTTTTCAGCTCTGATGTACTTGCCTTTAGCTCTA
>NW_021608901.1:0-425 GCF_004785775.1 Grammomys surdaster | reverse complement strand
CATGTAACATGATTTAGGTGTTTTCAGCTCTGATGTACTTGCCTTTAGCTCTGGAAGTAAGAATACACTGCAATTCGCGTATTTTTGCGTTAGCTTTGTTCAATACGTTCTATAGTGCTTTTCTGCTGGAATCTAGCAACTAACTTGGACATTCCTTGTGAAACAATGAAAGATATATGGCTGGATTGTACAAGTCTTTCTGCTTTAAAGCAAACACACTTCCTAACTGAAATGTCACATGTAACATGATTTAGGTGATCTCAGGTCTGTTGTACTTGCCTTTAGCTCTGGAAGTAAGAATACACTGCAATTCTCTTATTTTTACATTAGCTTTGTTCAACAGGTTCTATAGTGCTTTTCTGCTGGAATCTAGCAACATACTTGGACATTCTATGTGAAACAATGAAAGATACATGGCTGAATGG
>NW_021608900.1:223-1085 GCF_004785775.1 Grammomys surdaster | reverse complement strand
TCACCAGGGGGAAATATCCTCACCAGCTAAGGAGTATTATACTCGAGAGGAGTATTAATATGATGCTTAGAAAATATCTTTTTATATTTTGGTGGAGAATAGGGCTTCCTTGTGCGTTCGTCTTAAGAGTTTTCTGGGGGGTAATATAAAGACATGTAAATTAATACCATTAATAAAGGGAGCCTCAAAGAGACCTAGATTAGACTTTGTTCTGTTGTTCACTCTTATGGGAAACATTTCAAGAAGAAGAGTAAAATGGGAAACCAAAAGCCCAAAATGTAGGGGTTCTAATATAGTGTTCACAGAAGGGTATCAGGAAGTAGAATAGTGTTAAGTCATGTTTCCAAAGATACTAAATGGAAGGAACTAAGAATTGACCACAGGGAACTATCCTCCCCAGCTAGGGATTCTCTTTGTAGATTTTCAGTTGAGAAAGTGATGGTATATATTATATAGTCCTTTTAATGCTGAATTTATTTTTTTTCCTTTGGACAAAAGAAGATATGATTCTGATTCAAATGGCCAAGAGATGGACGGTGATGGCTGCTGTCAGTTGTCAACATGACTACATATATTGTGAACTAATATCCATAAATGGGAGAAAAATCAGAGATCCAGATCAAGGGCTAGAAAACAGAGGGTTTTGGTCCAAACCATGCCATGGTATTACAGTAACTTTGGATTCAGATCTTGAGAATATTGGCACTGAAAAGCTTTGTGTTTATGCATGATAGTATATATCTTTAATCCCAAGAGAGAGATGCAAGGTAATTTCTGAGTTCAAGGCCAACCTAGAACAAAGAAAGTAAAGAAGAGTTTTCTTTATTTGGTAAAGGTAAAGAAAAGATTAATTCCAAGCACA
>NW_021608900.1:0-123 GCF_004785775.1 Grammomys surdaster | reverse complement strand
TGACAGCAATTCTTAGGCAGTGAGCAAACCGTTGAGGCTAGGTTGCTGGGATAAATGCCATTGAACAAGTGGCTAGGTTCCAGCACCAGCAACTGATAGAACTTGGAAGTTTTGGGCATGTTG
>NW_021608899.1:577-1353 GCF_004785775.1 Grammomys surdaster | reverse complement strand
GACTTCCCATGAACTATGACTTATGACTATTGATTATTCATGTTCATGTATTTCTGATTTACTATTATCCACGAATTATCAATACTGATTATTCATGTTTATTTATTTTGGACTCACTATTATCTATGACTGTTGTTCATTTATTTTGACTGACTATTATCTATGACTGATGACTATTGATACTTCAGCTTTATTTTGTTCTTGTTTACTATTACCTAAAACCGATGAATATTGATTACTCATGTTCATTTATATCTGATTTACTATTATCCATTAATGTTGAAAATTGATTTTTCCTATTCAATTATTTCTGACTTACTATTTTCTATGACAGATGACTATTGATATTTCAGCTTTATTTTTTTCTGGTTTACTATTAACTATGACTGATGACTATCGATTATTCATGTTCGTTTTTTCATCTTTACAATTATCCAAGAATTGTGAATACTGATTATTCATGTTCTTTTATTTCTGATTTACTATTATCAATGATTGGTGAATATTGATATTTCAGCTTTATATGATTCTGATTTACTATTCAGTATGACTGATGATTATTGATTATTCATGTTTATTTATTTCTGATTAACTATTATCCACTAATGCTGAATGTTGAATGTTGCTGAATGCTGAAACTATATTCAAACGGAAGAGAAATCAATGAAAGTTACGAACAAGGAGAAATTTGCATTTAAAATTCATAAAAAATAGAAAATTGATAAGGAGACTATTTGATTTGTAAAGGAATGTGATTTAAAACAGTTTTTCCTGAT
>NW_021608899.1:0-477 GCF_004785775.1 Grammomys surdaster | reverse complement strand
TCTGGTTTACTATTAACTATGACTGATGACTATCGATTATTCATGTTCGTTTTTTCATCTTTACAAATATCCAAGAATTGTGAATACTGATTATTCATGTTCTTTTATTTCTGATTTACTATTATCAATGATTGGTGAATATTGATATTTCAGCTTTATATGCTTCTGATTTACTGTTCAGTATGACTGATGATTATTGATTATTCATGTTTATTTATTTCTGATTAACTATAATCCACTAATGCTGAATGTTGAATGTTGATGAATGCTGAAACTATAATCAAACGGAAGAGAAATCAATGAAAGTTACCAACAAGGAGAAATTTGCATTTAAAATTCATAAAAAATAGAAAATTGATAAGGAGACTATTTGATTTGTAAAGGAATGTGATTTAAAACAGTTTTTCCTGATAAAATTGAACATTTATTTGGCAAAAAATTCATAAAATTGATAAAACTGTGAAAAAAGCTAGTGAA
>NW_021608898.1:357-1109 GCF_004785775.1 Grammomys surdaster | reverse complement strand
CCTTACCAAATAAAGAATACTATTCTTTTCTTTCTTTGTTCTAGGTTAGCCTTGAAATCAGAAAAACCCTGCCTTTCTCTCTCTTGGGATTTAAGATTTATACTCTCATGGATAAACACAAAGCTTTTCAGAGCCAGTATTCTCTAGATCTCTATCCAAAGTTACTGTAATACCATGGCATGATTTGGACCAAAACCCTCTGTTTTCTAGCCCATGATCTCGATATCTGATTTTTCTCCCATTTATGGAATTTAGGTCACAACATATGTAGTCATGTTGATAACTGTCAGCAGCCATCCCCGTCTATCTCTTGGCCATTTGAATGAGAATCATATCTTCTTTTTCCAAAGGAAAAAATATAAATTCAGCATTAAAAGGACTATATTATATATACCATCCCTTTGTTAACTGAAAATCTACAAAGAGAATCCCTAGCTGGCGAGTATATTCCCCTCTGGTCAGTTCTCAGTTACTTCCATTTAGTATCTGTGGTTACATGATTTAACTCCATTCTACTTTCTGATACCCTGTTGTGAACACTATATTTGAACCCCTCCATTTTGGACTTTCTGTTTAGCATTTTACTCTACTTCTTCAAATGTTTCCCATGAGAGTGAACAGCAGAACAAAGTCTAATTTAGGTCTCTTTGAGGCTCCCTTTATTAATTGTATTAATTTACATCTCTTTAAATTACCCTCCAGAATACTCTGAAGATAAGCGCACAAAGAAGCCCCATTCTTCACCAAAATAA
>NW_021608898.1:0-257 GCF_004785775.1 Grammomys surdaster | reverse complement strand
CCCTTTATTAATTGTATTAATTTACATCTCTTTAAATTACCCTCCAGAATACTCTGAAGATAAGTGCACAAAGAAGCCCCATTCTTAACCAAAATAACAAAAGATATTTTCTAAGTCTCACATTAATACTCCTCTCATATGAAATCTACTGTGCTAAGCACCCTCATTTAAAATCACTCTTAGAACCACTCTCTGCCCTGGTGCTAATACTTCAGCATATTTACTCCAATTAAAGCATCCAAACAGCCAGAATCGAA
>NW_021608897.1:603-1755 GCF_004785775.1 Grammomys surdaster | reverse complement strand
CAAAATTTATGATGTCATTATTTTAATAGCTGAGTAGTATTTCCATGCAAATGGTCCATCCTCAGTTAACAGCATGAAAATTTGCTAACTCACAACTTCCTATAAATCATGGTCATAGGGGTTTAAGGTATCTGGATTTCATGCTCCAATCTACCTACAAGTCTATTCACCCCACAATACAGAAACACTTTTATGAAATTTAAAATATGTGTATATTTCTAATAAAAATTTTGTAACTACACATAAACCATAAAATTCTATGATACTCTTTGAACATCATTATAGCCTAATAAAGTACAGCAAATACTCATTAATTCGACATTCCTGGCTTTTTTTAAACTTAGAAAATCTTTAATAATATGAGAGTCTTATGACATGATTTGTTCCTATTCCTCGAAGAACTTTTTCTTGATCTACCCTACCTTCTCTCCCCAAACAACTCAGTATCCTTGTTATTTTATTTATAAATCATTTGAGAGAAATTGATGCCACATAAATGTTCTCTTACCATGTAATCACTTTAGAAAGGAAAAATCTTAAATCTCTACAACACAATTGTTACACAATTAATATTACATGATGTAGTAAATATTGTGTTACATTCAGGGCATTGGAGGCTTACACAAAATAATAAAGTGTGTGAAATTTATGATTTATATGTGACTTATCAAAGGAATAAATATAGTAATATCTGTTAAATATATAAATAAATATATATATCAAAAATTATGTAACTACATATAAATCAAAAAATTTTGTTACAAATGTATGTAAATATATGCAAATGCATATATATGTACATATGTGTATATGTATATATGTACATACATATATAGACTTGATGAATACATAAATTATCATATATATCCTCAGGTTCCCACCTCCATGTGTAGTGAGACATGCACTGCTGGATTCAGGAAAATTTATCAGAAACAAAGAGCAGACTGCTGCTTTGATTGTGCCCATTGCCCAGAAAATGAAGTTTCCAATGAGACAGGTACATGCTTCCATGCCGAAAAAAATTGCTGAATTCCAGTATCTTCTCTTTCCAAAGTAGAAATGTAAAATGGCCTAGATGAAAATGAAAGACCTAAAATCTGTGTGTTTCAGAATTTAATCTTTTGAATGATATCAACATTTTGAGACCCTGCC
>NW_021608897.1:0-503 GCF_004785775.1 Grammomys surdaster | reverse complement strand
GGTAGGAGGTTCTGTCTCCAAGAGCCCTAAAGGTCCAGGTTAGTTGATTCCATTGATCTTCCTGTGGAGATCCTATCCCTTTAGGGACTGAAATCCTTGCTCTTGTTCTTCCATAATAGTCCCAAAGCACCATGCAAAGTTTGACTCTTGCTGTCTGCATCTGTTTCAGTAAGTTGCAGCATAGACCCTCTAAGATCATAGCCATGCGATACTTCCACCTGCAAGTGTAGCAGAGTACCATTAATAGTCTCAGGGAACGGTGTTTGCCAATGGGATCCATCACAAGATGGGCCTGTTATTGGGTGGCCTTTTCATCAGTCTCTGCTCCATCCCAAATCCCTGAATTTCTTCTAGACATCTCTAATTGGATCTTGTATCCATGCTGTTGTCTTGACGTCTTTCAATTGTCTCTGACCAAGGTATATAGAGAAATCAACACTTTTCTCATATGTTCCCTTTGACTAGGTCTTTTGTTAAAGCAATAGAAACTAAGACATTAGTAA
>NW_021608896.1:380-1056 GCF_004785775.1 Grammomys surdaster | reverse complement strand
GCTCTGGAATAAGAATACACTGCAATTCGAGTATTTTTACATTAGCTTTGTTCAATACCTTATATAGTGCTTTTCTGCTGGAAATTAGCAACTTACTTGGACATTCCATGTGAAACAATGAAAGATACATGGCTGGATGGTACAAGTGTTTCTGCTTTAAACCAAACACACTTCCTAACTGAAATGTCACATGTAACATGATTTAGGTGTTTTCAGCTGTGTTGTACTTTCCTTTAGGTCTGCAAGTAAGAATGTGCTGAATTGCGCCTATCTTTATATTATGATGTTCAGTACATTCTAATGTGCTTTTCTGCTGGAATCTAGCAACTTACTTGGACATTACATATGAAACCATGATAGATTCATGCCAGGGTGTTAAAAGTTTTTCTGCTCTATTCCAAACACACGTCCTAACTGAAATGTCACATGTCACATGATTTAGGTGTTTTCAGCTGTGTTGTACTTGCCTTTAGGTCTGCAAGTAAGAATGTGCTGATTTGCTCCTATCTTTACATTAGGGTTGTTCAATACCTTCTAGTGTGCTGTTCGGCTGGAATCTAGCAACTTACTTGGACATTCCATATGAAACCTTGTAAGATACATGTCCTGGTGGTATAAGTGTTTCTGCTGTAAGCCAAACACACTTCCTAACTGAAATGTCACATGTAACATGATT
>NW_021608896.1:0-280 GCF_004785775.1 Grammomys surdaster | reverse complement strand
CCTTTAGGTCTGCAAGTAAGAATGTGCTGAATTGCGCCTATCTTTATATTATGATGTTCAGTACATTCTAATGTGCTTTTCTGCTGGAATCTAGCAACTTACTTGGACATTCCATATGAAACCTTGTAAGATACATGTCCTGGTGGTATAAGTGTTTCTGCTGTAAGCCAAACACACTTCCTAACAGAAATGTCACATGTAACATGATTTAGGTGTTTTTAACTGTGTTGTGATTGCCTTTAACTCTGCAAGTGAGAATGTGCTGAATTGCGCCTATCTT
>NW_021608895.1:627-1014 GCF_004785775.1 Grammomys surdaster | reverse complement strand
AAAATTGTTTCTGCTTTAAAACAAACACACTTCCTAACTGAAATGTCACATGTAACATGATTTAGCTGTTTTCAGCTGTGTTGTATTTGCCTTTACCTCTGGAAGTAAGAATACACTGCAATGTGTGTATCTTTACATTAGGTTTGTTCAATACATTCTATATTGCTTTTCTGGGGGAATCTAGCAACTTACCTGGACATTCCATATCTAACAATGAAAGATACATTGCTGGGTGTAAAAAGTGTTTCTGCTTTAAAACAAACACACTTCCTGACTGAAATGTCACATGTCACATGATTTAGGTGTTTTCAGCTGTGTTTCACTTGCCTTTAGCTTTGGAAGTAAGAATACACTGCAATGCGTGTATCTTTACATTAGGTGTGTTCA
>NW_021608895.1:0-527 GCF_004785775.1 Grammomys surdaster | reverse complement strand
AATGTCACATGTAACATGATTTAGGTGTTTTCAGCTGTGTTGTATTGTCTTTAGCTCTGGAAGTCAGAATACACTGCAATGCGTGTATCTTTACATTAGTTTTGTTCAATACGTTCTATAGTGCTTTTCTGGGGGAATCTAGCAACTTACTTGGACATTCCATATCTAACAATGAAAGATACACGGCTGGGTGTTAAAAGTGTTTGTGCTTTAAAACAAACACACATCTTACCTGAAATGTCACATGTAACATGATTCAGGAATTTTCACCTGTGTTGTACTTGCCTTTAGCTCTGGAAGTCAGAATACAATGCAATGCGTGTATCTTTACAGTAGGTTTTTTCAATATGTTCTATAGTGCTTTTCTGCTGGAATCTAGCAACTTACTTGGACATTCCATATCAAACAATGAAAGATACATGGCCGGGTGTTAAAAGTGTTTCTGCTTTAAAACAAACACACTTCCTAACTGAAATGTCACATGTAACCTGATTTAGCTGTTTTCAGCTGTGTTGTACTTGCCTTTA
>NW_021608894.1:495-1553 GCF_004785775.1 Grammomys surdaster | reverse complement strand
TTACATGTGACATTTCAGTTAGGAAGTGTGTTTGGTTTACAGCAGAAACACTTGTAACACCCTGCCATGTAACTTCATGTTTTCAAATGGAATGTCCAAGTAAGTTGCTAGATTCCAGCGGAAAAGCACATTAGAACGTATTGAACAACCCTAATGTAAAGATACTCACAATTCTGCACATTCTTACTAGCAGAGTAAAGGCAAGTACAATAGCGGTAAAAAGATTAAATCATATTAGGTGTGAAATTTCAGTAAGGAAGTGTGTTTGGTTTACAGCAGAAACACTTGGTCATGAATCTTTCTTTTTTTCATATGGAATGACCAAGTAATCTGCTAGATTCCAGAAGAAAAGCACATTAGAACGTATTGAACAACCCTAATGTAAAGATACTCACAATTCTGCACATTCTTATTAGCAGAGCTAAAGGTAAGTACAATAGAGCTAAAAAGATTAAATCATGTTTCATGTGACATTTCAGTTAGGAAGTGTGTTTGGTTTACAGCAGTAACACTTGTACCACCCAGCCATGTATCTTTCATTGTTTCATATGGAATGTCTATGTAAGTTGCTAGTTTCCAGCAGAAAAGTACATTAGAATATATTGAACAACCTTACTTGCAGAGGTAAAGGCAAGTACAACAGTGCTCAAAACACCTAAATCATGTGACATGTGACATTTCAGTTACAAAGTGTGTTTGGTTTACAGCAGAACCACTTGTACCACCCGGCCTTGAATCTTTCATTGTTTCATATGGAATGTCCAAGTAAGTTGCTAATTCCAGTAGAAAGGTCCATTACAATGTATTGCACAACCCTAATATAAATATAGGTGCCATTCAGCACATTCTTACTTGCAGAGCTAAAGGCAAGTACAACAGAGCAGAAAACACCTAAGTCATGTTACATGTGACTTTTCAGTTAGGAAGTGTGTTTGGTTTACAGCAGAAACACCTGTAACACCCTGTCAAGTATCTTTCAATGTTTCATATGGAATGTCCAAGTAAGTTGCTAGATTCCAGCAGAAAATCAGTATATAACGTATTGAACAACCCTAATA
>NW_021608894.1:0-395 GCF_004785775.1 Grammomys surdaster | reverse complement strand
TTAGATGTGAAATTTCAGTAAGGAAGTGTGTTTGGTTTACAGCAGAAACACTTGTAACACCCTGCTATGTAAGTTCATGTTTTCAAATGGAATGTCCAAGTAAGTTGCTAGATTGCAGCAGAAAAGCACATTAGAACATATTGAGAAACCCTAATGTAAATATACTCTAACTCTGCACATTCTTACTGGCAGAGCTAAAGGCAAGTACAATATCAGTAAAAAGATTAAATCATGATAGATGTGAAATTTCAGTAAGGAAGTGTGTGTGGTTTACGGCAGAAACACTTGGTCATGAATCTTTCTTTGTTTCATAAGGAATGTCCAAGTAATCTGCTAGATTCCAGAAGGAAAGCACATTAGAACATACTGAACAACCCTAATGTAAAGATACTCAC
>NW_021608893.1:436-1113 GCF_004785775.1 Grammomys surdaster | reverse complement strand
TACGTTCTATAGTGATTTTCTGCTGGAATCTAGCAACTTACATGGTCATTCCACATGAAACAATGAAAGATACATGGCCAGATGTTACAAGTGTTGCTGCTTTAAACCAAACACACTTCCTAACTTAAATTTTCCATTTAACATGATTTAGCTGTTTTCAGCTTGTTGTACTTGCCTTTATATCTGGAAGTAAGAATGTGCTGCAATTCGCGAATCTTTACACTGGATTTGTTCAATACGTTTTATAGTGCTTTTCTGCTGGAATCTAGCAACTTACATGGACATTCCACATGCAACAATGAAAGATACATGGCCAGATGGTACAAGTGTTTCTGCTTTAAACCAAACACACTTCATAACTGAAATGTCCCATGTAACATGATTTAGCTGTTTTCACCTCTGTTGTACTTGCCTTTATATCTGGAAGTAAGAATGTACTGCAATTCGAATATCTTTACACTAGGTTTGTTCAATACGTTCTATAGTTCTTTTCTGCTTGAATCTAGCAACTTCCATGGAAATTACACATCAAACAATGAAAGATATATGGCCGAATGCTACCATTGTTTCAGCATTAAACCAAACACACTTCCTAACTGAAATGTCACATGTATCATGATTTAGCTGTTTTCAGCTCTGTTGTACTTGCCTTTATATCTGGAAGTAAGAATGTACTG
>NW_021608893.1:0-336 GCF_004785775.1 Grammomys surdaster | reverse complement strand
AAACAATGAAAGATATATGGCCGAATGCTACCATTGTTTCAGCATTAAACCAAACACACTTCCTAACTGAAATGTCACATGTATCATGATTTAGCTGTTTTCAGCTCTGTTTTAATTGCCTTTATATCTGGAAGTAATAATGTGCTTCAAATCACGTATCTTTAAACTAGATTTGTTCAATATGTTCTATAGTGCTTTTCTGCTGGAATCTAGCAACTTACATGGACCTTCAACACGAAACAATGAAAGATACATGCCAGATGTTACAAGTGTTGCTGCTTTAAACCAAACACACTTCCTAACTTAAATATTCCATTTAACATGATTTAGCTGTTT
>NW_021608892.1:563-1573 GCF_004785775.1 Grammomys surdaster | reverse complement strand
CGATGTCTTTTATACCGATGTCATAAATACCGATGTCATAGATAACCATTTCATAGATATCGATGTCATAGATACAGATGTCATAGATAGAGATGTCATAGATACAGATGTCATAGACACAGATGTCATAGATACAGATGTCATAGATACAGATGTCATAGACACAGATGTCATAGATACAGATGTCATAGATATAGATGTCATAGACACCGATGTCATAGATATCGCTGTCATAGATACCGATGTCACAGATTCCGATGTCATAGATACCGGTGTCTTAGATAACGATGTCATAGATACCGATGTCATAGATTTCGATGTCATTTATACTGATGTCATAAATACCGATGTCATAGATAACCATTTCATAGATATCGATGTCATAGATACAGATGTCATAGATAGAGATGTCATAGATACAGATGTCATAGACACAGATGTCATAGATACAGATGTCATAGATACAGATGTCATAGACACAGGTGTCATAGATACAGATGTCATAAATATAGATGTCATAGATACCGATGTCATAGAGATCCGTGTCATAGATACGGATGTCAAAGATACCGATGTCATAGATACCGATTTAATAGATACCGATGTAATAGATACCTATTCATAGATAGCGATATCATAGATACCGATGTCATAGATACCGATGTCATAGATATCTATGGCATAGATATCGATGTCATAGATACCGATGTCATAGATCCCGATGTCATAGATACCGTTGTCATAGATACCGATGCCATAGATACCGATGTCATAGATACCGATGTCATAGATACCGATGTCATAGATACCGACGTCATAGATACCGATGTCATAGATCCCGATGTCATAGATACCGATGTCATACATACCGATGTCATAGATACCGATGTATAGATACTGAAGTCATAGATACCGATGTCATAGATACCGATGTCATAGATATCGATGTCTTTGATATCGAAGTCAATGACATCGGTATCTATGACATTGGTATCTATGACTTCGATATC
>NW_021608892.1:0-463 GCF_004785775.1 Grammomys surdaster | reverse complement strand
ACCGATGTCATAGATACCGATGTCATAGATACCGACGTCATAGATACCGATGTCATAGATCCCGATGTCATAGATACCGATGTCATACATACCGATGTCATAGCTGCCGATGTCTTAGAATCCAATGTCATAGATACCGATGTCATAGATACCGATGTCATAGATACCAATGTCATAGATAACGGTGTCATAAATATCTATGGCATAGATATCGATGTCATAGATACAGATATCATAGAAAGCGATGTCATAGATACCGATTTCATAGATACCGATGTCATAGATACCGATGTCATAGATACCGATGTCATAGATACCGATGTCATACATACTGATGTCATACATACCGATGTCATATATACCGATGTCATACATACCGATGTCATAGATACCGATGTCATAGATACCGATGTCAGAGATACCAATGTCATAGATATCGATGTCATACATACCGTTGTCAAGA
>NW_021608891.1:536-1878 GCF_004785775.1 Grammomys surdaster | reverse complement strand
CACCTAAATCATGTTACATGTGACATTTCAGAGAGGAAGTGTGTTTGTTATAAAGCAGAAACACTTTTAACACCCGGACATATCTCTTTCATTGTTTCGTATGGAATGTCCAAGTAAGTTGCTAGTTTCCAGCAGAAAAGCACTATAGAACATGTTGAACAAACCTAAAGTAAAGATACACGCATTGCAGTGTATTCTTACTTCCAGAGCTAAAGGCAAGTACAACACAGTTGAAAACACCTATATCATGTTTAATGTGACATTTCTGTGAGAAAGTGTGTTTGTTTTAAAGCAGAAACACTTTTAACACCCAGCTATGTCTCTTTCATTGTTTCCTATGGAATGTCAAAGTAAGTTGCTAGTTTCCAGCATAAAAGCACTATAGAACATACTGAACAAACCTAATGTAAAGATACACGCATTTCTGTGTATTCTTATTTCCAGAGCTAAAGGCAAGTAGAACACAGCTGAAAACACCTAAATCATCGTATATTTGACATTTCTCTTAGGAAGTGTTTTTGTTTTAAAGCAGAAACACTTTTAACACCAGGCCATGTCTCTTTCATGGTTTCGTATGGAATGTCCAAGTAATTTGCTATTTATAGCAGAAAAGCACTATAGAACGTGTTGAACAAACCTAATGTAAAGATACAAGCATTGCAGTGTATTCTTACTTCCAGAGCTAAAGGCAAGTACAACACAGCTGAAAACACCTAAATCATGTTACATGTGACATTTCAGTTAGGAAGTGTGTTTGTTTTAAAGCAGAAACACTTTTCACACCCGGCCATGTATGTTTCATTGTTTGATATGTAATGTCCAAGTAAGTTTCTGTATCGCAGCAGAAAAGCACTATAGAAAGTAATGAACAAACCTAATGTAAAGATACACGCATTGCAGTGTATTCTTACTTCCAGAGCTAAAGGCAAGTACAACACAGCTGAAAACACATAAATCATGTTACATGAGACATTTAAGTTAGGAAGTGTGTTTGTTTTAAAGCAGAAACAGTTTTAACACCAGGCCATATCTCTTTCATTGTTTCCTATGGAATGTCCAAGTAAGTTGCTAGTTTCCAGCATAAAAGCACTATAGAACGTGTTGAACAAACCTAATGTAAAGATACACCCATTGCAGTTTATTCTTACTTCCACACCTAAGGGAAGTACAACACACCTGAAAACACCTAAATCATGTTACATGTGACATTTCAGTTAGGAAGTGTGTTTGTTTTAAAGCAGAAACACTTTTAACACCCGGCCATGTATCTTTCATTGTTTGATATGGAATGTCCAAGTAAGTTGCTGTATCCCAGCAGAAAAGCAGTATAGAATGTAATGAA
>NW_021608891.1:0-436 GCF_004785775.1 Grammomys surdaster | reverse complement strand
ATCATGTTACATGTGACATTTCAGTTAGGAACTGTGTTTGTTTTAAAACAGAAACACTTTTAACACAGGGCCATGTATCTTTCATTGTTTGATATGGAGTGTCCAAGTAAGTTGCTATCTCCCAGCAGAAAATCACTATAGAAAGTTTTTTACAAACCTAATGTAAAGATACACGCATTGCAGTGTATTTTACTTCCAGAGCTAAAGGCAAGTACAACACAGCTGAAAACACCTAAATCATGTTACATGTGACATTTCAGTTAGGAAGAGTGTTTGTTTTCAAGCAGAAACACTTTTAACACCCGGCCATGTATCTTTCATTGTTTGATATGGAATGTCCAAGTAAGTTGCTGTATTCCAGCAGAAAAGCAGTATAGAATGTAATGAACAAACCTAATGTAAAGATACACTGCAAAGCGTGTATCTTTACATTAGG
>NW_021608890.1:474-1559 GCF_004785775.1 Grammomys surdaster | reverse complement strand
GGACATTCCATATGAAACATTGAAAGATACTTGGCAGGGTGTTACATGTGTTTCTGCTGTAAACCAAACACACTTCATAACTGAAATGTCACATGGAACATGATTTAACCTTTTTAGCTCTATTGTACTTACCTTTAGCACTGCTAATAAGAATGTGCAGAATTGTGAGTATCTTTACATTAGGGTTGTTCAATACGTTCTAATGTGCTTTTCTTCTGGAATCCAGCATATTACTTGGACATTCCATATGAAACAAATAAAGATTCATGACCAAGTGTTTCTGCTGTAAAACAAACACACTTCCTAACTGAAATGTCACATGTAACATGACTTAGGTGTTTTCAGCTCTGTTGTACTTGCCTTTAGCTCTGGTAGTACGAATGTGCAGATTTGTGAGTATCTTTACATTAGGGTTGTTCAATACGTTCTAATGTGCTTTTCTTCTGGAATCTAGCAGATTACTTGGACACTCCATATGAAACAAAGAAAGATTCATGACCAAGTGTTTCTGCCATACACCAAACACACTTCCTTACTGAAATTTCACATCTAACATGATTTAATCTTTTTACCGCTATTGTAATTGCCTTTAG
The DNA here is from genome assembly GCF_004785775.1 of Grammomys surdaster. Taxonomy (NCBI): domain Eukaryota; kingdom Metazoa; phylum Chordata; class Mammalia; order Rodentia; family Muridae; genus Grammomys; species Grammomys surdaster. The sequence goes on along the minus strand of NW_021608890.1, from coordinate 966 downwards.
CTCTGCTAGTAAGAATGTGTAGAATTGTGAGTATCTTTACATTTGGGTTGTTCAATACGTTCTAATGTGCTTTTCCACTGGAATCTAGCAACTTACTTGGACATTCCATTTGAAAACCTGAAGTTACATGGCAGGGTGTTACAGATGTTTCTGCTGTAAACCAAACACATTTCGTATCTGAAATGTCACATGTAACATGACTTAGGTGTTTTCAGCTCTGTTGTACTTGCCTTTAGCTCTGCAAGTAAGAATGTGCTGAATTGCACCTATATTTACATTAGGGTTGTGCAATACATTCTAATGGGCCTTTCTACTGGAATTTAGCGACTTACTTGGACATTCCATATGAAACAATGGAAGATTCAAGGCCGGGAAGTACAAGTGGTTCTGCTGTAAACCAAACACACTTTGTAACTGAAATGTCACATGTAACATGATTTAGGTGTTTTGAGCACTGTTGTACTTGCCTTTAGCTCTGCAAGTAAGGTTGTT
>NW_021608890.1:0-374 GCF_004785775.1 Grammomys surdaster | reverse complement strand
CATGTAACATGATTTTGGTGTTTTGAGCACTGTTGTACTTGCCTTTAGCTCTGCAAGTAAGGTTGTTCAATATGTTCTAATGTACTTTTCTGCTGGAAACTAGCAACTTACAGAGACATTCCATATGAAACAATGAAAGTTACATGTCCGGGTGGTACAAATGTTACTGCTGTAAACCAACCACACTTCCTAACTGAAATGTCACATGTAACATGATTTAATCTTTTTAGCTCTATTGTACTTGCCTTTAGCTCAGCTAGTAAGAATGTGCAGAATTGTGAGTATCTTTACTTTAGGGTTGTTCAATACGTTCTAATGTGCTTTTCTTCTGGAATCCAGCAGATTACTTGGACATTCCATATGAAACAAATAAA
>NW_021608889.1:829-1192 GCF_004785775.1 Grammomys surdaster | reverse complement strand
TTAAATAAATGTATTGACAGAATTGGTTATTACATAATTAGTTATTAAATAAAGATATTTCCGGAATTGTTTATTAAATAAAGATATTGACAGAACGAGGTTTTAAGTAAAGATATTAACAGGATTGGTTATTAAATAAAGATATTGTCAGAACTGATTATTAAATAAAGATATTGACAGAATTCGTTATTACAGAATTGTTTATTAAATAAAGATATTGACATAATTGTTTATTAAATAAAGATATTGACAGAATTGTTTATTAAAAAAGATATTGACAGAATTGTTTATTAAATAAAGATATTTACAGAATTGTTTATTAAATAAAGTTATTAACAGAATTGGTTATTAAATAAAGATATA
>NW_021608889.1:0-729 GCF_004785775.1 Grammomys surdaster | reverse complement strand
TGAGAGACAGAATTGGTTATTAAATAAAGATATTGACAGAACTGTTTTTTAAATAAAGATATCGACATAATTGTTTATTAAATAAAGATATTGACAGAATTGTTTATTAAAAAAAGATATTTACAGAATTGGTTATTAAATAAATATATTTACAGAATTTTTTATTAAATAAAGTTATTAACAGAATTGGTTATTAAATAAAGATATATACAGAATGGGTGTTTAAATAAAGTTCTTGACAGAATTTTTTTTAAATAAAGATATTGACAGAATTGTTTATTAAATAAAGAAATTGACAGAACTGATTATTAAATAAATGTATTGACAGAATTGTTTATTGAATAAAGATATTGAGAGACAGAATTGGTTATTAAATAAAGATATTGACAGAACTGGTTTTTAATTAGAGACAGTGAGATAATAGGATTTTGAATAAAGATGTTGAAAGAATTGGTTTTAAAAAAAGACATTAACAGAATTTGTTTTTAAATAAAGATTATGACAGAACTGTTTATCAAATAAAATATTGACAGAATTGGTTATTACATAATAGATTACTAAATATAGATATTGACACAAGTGGTTATTAAATAAATATATTGCCAGACAGAATTGGTTATTAAATAAAGATATTGACAGATTTGGTTTTTAAATATAGATATTGACAGAAATGGTTATTACGTAATAGTTTATTAAATAAAGATATTGACAGAATTGGTTATTAAATAA
>NW_021608888.1:482-1421 GCF_004785775.1 Grammomys surdaster | reverse complement strand
TCAATTTTCTATTTTTTATGAATTTATATGCAAATTTCTCCTTTTTCATAATTTTTTTTGATTTCTCTTCCGTTTGAATATATTTTATTATTGACTGTGTAATTTTTCTTCAAGTTTTCACTACTTTTCCTGAATTTTTCACTAGTTTTTAACACAGTGATTTCAGTTTAATGAATTTTCTACCAAATAAATGTTCAATTTTATCAGGAAAAACTGTTTTTAATCATATTTCTTTACAAATCAAATGGTCTCCTTATCAATTTTCTATTTATTTTAGAATTTATATGCAAATTTCTCCTTTTTCATAATTTTCTTTGTTTTCACTTCTGTTTGAGTATATTTTATGATTGACTGTGTAATTTGTCTTCAAGTTTTTGCTATTTTTCCTGAATTTTTCACTAGTTTTTTTCTACAGTGTTTTCAGTTTTATGAATTTTTCTCAAAGTGAATGTTCAATTTTATCAGGAAAATCTGTTTTTAATCACATTTTTTTACACATCAGATGTTCTCCATCTTAATTTTTTTTGACTTTTCAATAAAAATTTCTCCTTTTACATAATTTTCTTTGATTTCTCTTGAGTTTAATGATAATTTATTCTTGGCTTTGTAATTTGTCTTTAAGATTTCACTATTGTTCCTGAATTTTTCACTATTTTTTTCAACATTATTTTCAGTTTTATGAATTTTTCTCAAAGTAAATGTTCAATTTTATCAGGAAAAACTGTTTTTATTCACATTCCTTTGCAAATCAAATGGTCTCCTTATCAATGTACTATTTTTCATGAATTTTAAATGCAAATTTCTCCTTTTTCATGATTTTCTTTGATTTCTGTTCCATTTGATTATAGTTTGTTATTGACTGTGTAATTTTTCTTCAAGTTTTCATGATTTTAACTGAAATTTTCACTAGTTTTTTCCACAGTGTTTTCAGTTTTATGA
>NW_021608888.1:0-382 GCF_004785775.1 Grammomys surdaster | reverse complement strand
TTTTCACTAGTTTTTTTCCACAGTGTATTCAGTTTTATGAATTTTTTGCCAATTAAATGTTCAATTTTATCAGGAAAAACTCTTTTTAATCACATTTCTTTACAAATCAAACGGTCTCCTTATCAATTTTCTATTTATTTTATGAATTTTTAAGCCAAATTTCTAATTTTTCATGATTTTCTTTGATTTCTCTTCCGTTTGATTATAGTTTATTATTGACTGTGTAATATGTCTTCAAGTTTTCACGATTTTTCCTGAATTTTTCACTAGTTTTTTCCAGAGTGTTTTCAGTTTTAGGAATTTTTTGCAAATTAAATGTTCAATTTTATCACGAAAAACTGTTTTAAATCAAATTTCTTTACAAATATAAAGACTCGTTATC
>NW_021608887.1:544-1340 GCF_004785775.1 Grammomys surdaster | reverse complement strand
CTTTACATTAGGGTTGTTCAATACGTTCTAATGTGCTTTTCTTCTGGAATCTAGCAGATTACTTGGACATTCCATATGAAACAATGAAAGATTCATGACCAAGTGTTTCTGCTGTAAACCAAACACACTTCCTTACTGAAATTTCACATCTAAGATGATTTATTCTTTTTACCGCTATTGTACTTGCCTTTAGCTCTGCCAGTAAGAATGTGCAGAATTGTGAGTATCTTTACATTAGCGTTGTTCAATATGTTCTAATGTGCTTTTCCGCTGGAATCTACCAACTTACTTGGACATTCCATTTGAAAACATGAAGTTACATGGCAGGGTGTTACAAGTGTTTCTGCTCTAAACCAAACACACTTCCTAACTGAACTGTCACATGTAACATGACTTAGGTGTTTTCAGCTCTGTTGTACTTGCCGTTAGTTCTGCAAGTAAGAATGTGCTGAATTGCACCTACATTTACAATAGGGTTGTGCAATACATTCTAAATGGCCTTCCTACTGGAATTTAGCGACTTACTTGGACATTCTATATGAAACAATGAAAGATTCAAGGCCGGGTGGTAAAAGTGGTTCTGCAGTAAACCAAACACACTTTGTAACTGAAATGTCACATGTAACATGATTTAGGTGTTTTGAGCACTGTTGTACTTGCCTTTAGCTCTGCAAGTAAGGTTGTTCAATATGTTCTAATGTACTTTTCTGCTGGAAACTAGCAACTTACATAGACATTCCATATGAAACAATGAATGTTACATGGCCGGGTGGTACAAGTGTTACTGCTGTAAACC
>NW_021608887.1:0-444 GCF_004785775.1 Grammomys surdaster | reverse complement strand
TGACCAAGTGTTTCTGCTGTAAACCAAACACACTTCCTTACTGAAATTTCACATCTAAGATGATTTAATCTTTTTACCGCTATTGTACTTGCCTTTAGCTCTGCCAGTAAGAATGTGCAGAATTGTGAGTATCTTTACATTAGGGTTGTTCAATACGTTCTAATGTGCTTTTCCGCTGAAATCTACCAACTTACTTGGACATTCCATTTGAAAACATCAAGTTACATGGCAGGGTGTTACAAGTGTTTCTGCTGTAAACCAAACACACTTCCTAACTGAAATGTCACATGTAACATGATTTAATCTTTTTACCTCTATTGTACTTACCTTTAGCTCTGCTAATAAGAATACGCAGATTTGTGAGTATCTTTACATTAGGGTTGTTCAATACGTTCTAATGTGCTTTTCTTCTGGAATCTAGCAGATTACTTGGACATTCCATAT
>NW_021608886.1:764-2312 GCF_004785775.1 Grammomys surdaster | reverse complement strand
GTTTCATATGGAATGTTCAAGTAAGTTGCTAGATTCCAGCAGAAAAGGACTGTGGAACGTATTGAAGAATCCTAATGTAAAAATATGTGAAATGCACTGTATTCCTACTTCCAGAGCTAAAGGCAAGTACAACAGTGCTGAAAACGCCTAAATCATGTTACATGTGACATTTCAGTTAGGAATTGTGTTTCGCTTAAGGCAGAAACTCTTGTACCATCCGGCCATGTATCTTTCATTGTTTCATATGGAATGTTCAATTAAGTTGCTAGATTCCAGCAGAAAAGCACTGTAGAACGTATTGAAGAAACAAAATATAAAAATACGAGAATTGCAGTGTATTCTTACTTCTAGAGCTAAAGGCAAGTACAACAGAGCTGAAAACACCTAAATCATGTTACCTGTGACATTTCAGTTAGGAAGTGTGTTTGGCTTAAAGCAGAAACACTTGTGCCATCCGGCCATGTATCTTTCATTGTTTCTTATGGTATGATCAAGTAAGTTGCTATATTCCAGCAGAAAAGCACAATAGAACGTATTGAAGAAACCTAATGTAAAAATAGAGAATTGCAGTGTATTCTTACTTCCAGAGAGCGAAAGTCAAGTACAACAGAGCTGAAAACACAAAAAACAAGTTACCTGTGACATTTCAGTTAGGAAGTGTGTTTGGCTTAAAGCAGAAACACTTGTACCACCCCTCCATGTATCTTTCATTGTTTCATATGGCATGTTCAAGTAAGTTGCTAGATTCCAGCAGAAAAGCTCTATAGAACATATTGAAGAAACCTAATGTAAAAATTCGAGAATTGCAGTGTATTCTTACTTCCAGAGCTAAAGGCAAGTACAACAGAGCTGAAAACACCTAAATCATATTTCCTGTGACATTTCAGTTATGAAGTGTGTTTGGCTTAAAGCAGAAACACTTGTACCATCCGGCCATGTATCTTTCATTGTTTCATATGGCATGTTCAAGTAAGTTGCTAGATTCCAGCAGAAAAGCACTACAGAATGTATTGTAGAAACCTAACTTAAATATACGCGAATTGCAGTGTATTCTTACTTCCAGAGAGCTAAAGGCAAGTAGAAGAGAGCTGAAAACACCTAAATCATGTTACCTGTGACATTTCAGTTAGGAAGTGTGTTTGCCTTAAAGCAGAAACACTTGTACAATCCGGCCATGTATCTTTCATTGTTTCATATGGCATGATCAAGGAAGTTGCTAGATTCCAGCAGAAAAGCACTATGGAACGTATTGAAGAAACCTAATGTAAAAATAGGTGAATTGTAGTGTATTCTTGCTTCCAGAGAGCTAAAGGCAAGTACAACAGAGCAGAAAACAACTAAATCATGTTACCTGTGACATTTCAGTAAGGAAGTGTGTTTGGCTTAAAGCAGAAACACTTGTACAATCCGGCCATGTATGTTTCATTGTTTCCTAAGGCATGATCAAGGAAGTTGCTAGATTCCAGGAGAAAAGCACTATAGAACGTATTGAAAAAACCTAATGAAAAATACGCGAATTGCAGTGTATTCTTACTTCCAGAGCTAAAG
>NW_021608886.1:0-664 GCF_004785775.1 Grammomys surdaster | reverse complement strand
TTGCTAGATTCCAGCAGAAAAGCACAATAGAACATATTGAAGAAACCTAATGTAAATATTCGAGAATTGCAGTGTATTCTTACTTCCAGAGCAAAAGGCAAGTACAACAGAGCTGAAAACACCTAAATCATGGTACCTGTGACATTTCAGTAAGGAAGTGTGTTTGGCTTAAAGCAGAAACACTTGTACCATCAGGCCATGTATCTTTCATTGTTTCATATGGCATGTTCAAGTAAGTTGCTAGATTCCAGCAGAAAAGCACTATAGAACGTATTGAAGAAACCTAATGTAAAAATATGAGAATTGCACTGTATTCATACTTCCAGAGCTAAAGGCAAGTACAACAGAGCTGAAAACACATAATTCATGTTACCTGTGACATATCAGTTAGGAAGTGTGTTTGGCTTAAAGCGGAAACACTTGTACCATCCGGCCATGTATCTTTCATTGTTTCATATGGCATGTTCAAGAAAGTTGCTAGTTTCCAGCAGAAAAGCACTATAGAACATATTGATGTAACCTAATGTAAAAATACCCAAATTGCAGTGTATTCTTACTTCCAGAGCTAAAGACAAGAACAACAGTTCTGAAAACACCTAAATCATGTTACCTGTGACATTTCAGTTAGGAAGTGTGTTTGCCTTAAAGCAGAAACACTTGTACA
>NW_021608885.1:579-1264 GCF_004785775.1 Grammomys surdaster | reverse complement strand
ATCTTTCATTGTTTCATATGGCATGTTCAAGTAAGTTGATAGATTCAGGCAGAAAAGCACTATAGAATGTACAGAACAATCTTAAAGTAAAGATGATCGCGTTGCAGTATATTCTTACTTCCATAGCTAATGCTAATTACAACAGAGCTGAAAACACCTAAATCATGTTACATGTGACATTTCAGTTAGGAAGTTTGTTTGGCTTAAAGCAGAAACACTTGTACTATCCGGCCATTGTTGCAAATGGCATGTTCAAGAAAGATGCTAGATTCCAGCAGAAAAGCAGTATACAATGTATTGAAGAAATCTAATGTAAAAATAGGCGAATTGCAGTGTATTCTTACTTCCAAAACTAAAGGCAAGTACAACAGAACTGAAAACACCTAAATCATGTTACATGTGACATTTCATTTAGGAAGTGTGTTTGGCTTAAAGCGGAAACACTTGTATCATCGGACCATGTATCTTTCATTGTTTCATATGGCATGTTCAAGTAAGTTGCTAGATTCCAGAAGAAAAGCACTGTAGAATGTATTGAAGAAACCGAATGTAAAAATACACGAATTGCAGTGTATTCTTACTTCCAGAGCTAAAGGAAAGTAGAACAGAGCTGAAAACAGCTAAATCATGTTACATGTGACATTTCACTTAGGAAGTGTGTTTGGCTTAAAGCAGAAACACTTGT
>NW_021608885.1:0-479 GCF_004785775.1 Grammomys surdaster | reverse complement strand
GCCATGTATCTTTCATTGTTTCATATGGCATGTGCAAGTAAGTTGCTGGGTTCCAGCAGAAAAGCACTATGGATCATATTAAAGAAACCTAATGTAAAAATATTCGAATTGCAGTGTATTCTTACTTCCAGAGCTAAAGGAAAGTACAACAGAGCTGAAAACTCCTAAATCATTTTACATGTGACATTTGGGTTAGGCAGTGTGTTTGGCTTAAAGCAGAAACACTTGTATCATCCGGCCATGTATCTTTCATTGTTTCATATGGCATGTTCAAGTAAGTTGCTAGATTGCAGGAGAAAAGCACTGTAGAATGTATTGAAGAAACCTAAGGTAAAAATACGAGATTTGAAGTGTATTCTTACTCCCAGAGCTAAAGGCAAGTAGAATAGAGCTGAAAACACCTAAATCAAGTTACATGTGACATTTCATTTAGGAAGTGTGTTTGGCTTAAAGCAGAAACACTTGTACCATCGGACCAT
>NW_021608884.1:602-1021 GCF_004785775.1 Grammomys surdaster | reverse complement strand
CCATGTATCTTTCCTTGTTTCACATGGAATGTCCAAGTAAGTTGCTAGATTCCAGCAGAGAAGCACTATAGAACGTATTGAACAAAGCTAATGTAAAAATACCTGAATTGCTGTGTATTCTTACTTCCAGAGCTAAAGGCAAGTACAACAGAGCTGAAAACACGTAAATCATGTTACATGTGATAATTCAGTTAGGAAGTGTGTTTGGTTTAAAGTAGAAACACTTATACCATCCAGCCATGTATCTTTCCTTGTTTCGGATGGAATGTCCAAGTAAGTTGCTAGATTCCAGAAGAAAAGGACTATAGAACGTATTGAACAAAGCTAATGTAAAAATACGCGAATTGTTGTGTATTCTTACTTCCAGAGCTAAAGGCAATTACAACAGAGCTGAAAACACCTAAATCATGTTACATGTG
>NW_021608884.1:0-502 GCF_004785775.1 Grammomys surdaster | reverse complement strand
GTCCAAGTAAGTTGCGAGATTCCAGCAGAAAAGCACTATAGAACGTATTGAACAAAGCTAATGTAAAAATACGTGAATTGCAGTGTATTCTTACTTCCAGAGCTAAAGGCAAGTACAACAGAGCTGAAAACACGTAAATCATGTTGCATGTGACATTTCAGTTAGGACGTGTGTTTGGTTTAAAGCAGAAACACTTGTACCATCCAGCCATGTATCGTTCATTGTTTCACTTGGAATGTCCAAGTAAGTTGCTAGATTCCAGCAGAGAAGCACTATAGAACGTATTGAAAAAAGCTAATGTAATGTAAAAATACGTGAATTGCTGTGTATTCTTGCTTCCAGAGCTAAAGGCAATTACAACAGAGCTGAAAACACCTAAATCATGTTACATGTGATATTTCAGTTAGTAAGTGTTTTTGGTTTAAAGCAGAAACACTTGTACCATCCAGCCATGTATCTTTCATTTTTTCACATGGAATGTCCAAGTACGTTGCTAGATTCC
>NW_021608883.1:442-1131 GCF_004785775.1 Grammomys surdaster | reverse complement strand
ACCATTCATGGATAATGGTAAATCTGAAAAAAATGAACATGAATATTCAATAGTCATCAGTCATAGTTAATAGGAAATCAAAAATAAAAAAAGCTGAAATATCAATAGTCATCAATCATAGATAATAGTAAGTCAGAAATAAATGAACAGGAATAATCAATAATCACCATTCTTGGTTAAGAGGAAATCATATATAAATGAACATGAATAATCTATAGTCATCAGGAATATTTAATAGTAAACCAGAAATAAATAAAGGTGAAATATCAATAGTCATCAGTCATAGATAATAGTAAATCAGAAATAAATGGACATGAATAATAAATATTCACGATTCGTGGATAATAGTAAATCAGAAGTAAATGAACACGAATAACCAATACTCATCAGTCATACTTCATGGGAAATCAGAAATAAATAAAGCTGAAATATCAATATTCATCAGTCATAGATAATAGTAAAAATTGAAAAGCAATAATCAATATTCACCAAAGGATGATTATAGTAAATCAGACATAAATGAACATGAATAATCAGTATTCACTAATCGTGGATAATGGTAAATCTGAAAAAAATGAACATGAATAATCAATTGTCATCAGTCATATTTCATAGTAAATCAGAAATATACAAACCTGAAATATCAATAGTCATCAGTCATAGATAATAGTTCGTCAGAAATGAATGAA
>NW_021608883.1:0-342 GCF_004785775.1 Grammomys surdaster | reverse complement strand
TTATTCATGTTCATTTTTTTCAGATTTACCATTATCCACGATTAGTGGATAATGGTAAATCTGAAAAAAATGAACATGAATAATCAATTGTCATCAGTCATATTTCATAGTAAATCAGAAATATACAAACCTGAAATATCAATAGTCATCAGTCATAGATAATAGTTCGTCAGAAATGAATGAACATGAATAATCAATATTCACCATTGCTGGATAATAGTAAGTCAGAAATAAATGAATATGAATAATCAATATTCATCAGTCATTGTTCATGGGAAATCATAAATAAATATAGCTGAAATATCATTAGTCAGCAGTCATAGTTAATAGTAATTCAGAAAT
>NW_021608882.1:1073-1331 GCF_004785775.1 Grammomys surdaster | reverse complement strand
TGGCTGCTGTCAGTTGTCAACATGACTACATATGTTGGGAACTAAAATCCATAAATGGGAGAAAAATCACAGATCCAGATCATGGGCTAGAAAACAGAGGGTTTTCTTCAAAATCATGCCATGGTATTACAGTTACTTTGGATAGAGATCTTGAGAATACTGGCTCTGAAAAGCTTTGTGTTTATGCATGATAGTATACAACTTTAATCCCTAGAGAGAGAGGCAAGATAATTTCTGAGTTCAAGGGCAACCAAGAAC
>NW_021608882.1:0-973 GCF_004785775.1 Grammomys surdaster | reverse complement strand
TCTAGAGATCATGTTCGATGACAGCAATACTTAGGCAGTGAGCAAACCATTGAGACTAGGTTGCTGGGATAAATGCCATTGAACTAGGGTCTGTGTTTCAGCAACTGATAGAACTTGGAGGTTAAGGGAATGTTGCTATGGCTTAAGATTCCAAAATAGTAGAGTTTACTTGGATAGCTGAATCAAGTTAGTTTGAGCTAAGAAATTGCCAGTGACTTAGAAAATGTCATCGTTGATGTGTAATATATTGGAAGTATTTTATGAGAGCACCAAGAAGAAATTTTTGCAGTTGGATTTTTGGCTTCATTTGAAGGAGTATCATCATTGTGAAGTTTTGAAATGTTTGTATACCCCCTATGATGTTGTACATATGTGATCTGATGTTAAGCTTTTATTTGATTCTGAAATGAATTTTAGAGAGTTTAGGAGGAGCAAAGGTAATTTAGGATCTGAGCATTGTTGAGTCTGGACTGGACTATGGGTATTTTGTCATTGGATAGTTTCTAAGTTACTTTGGCTTGGTATAGCCCCTATAATCTCTCTCTTTTTTTTTTTTTGGAGAGACAAATTAGTGCCAGGGAATGGTTTTGATTGTTTCACTATGCTTAGCGTACATGAATTTAGCACTAATCAGATATGTGGCCTTACTCAGGATGGGATTGATTTGTCATAGGAAGTGTGTCACAATGGAGGATTCTTGAAAATCTCAGGTCAGGCCAGCTTGGTAAAAACCATCCTCCTGGCAGCCTGTGGACGAGAATAACCTGCCTTCCCTGGCGCCTTTAGCACTATGTCACCCTGAATGGTGTCTGAATTCCTGCCATCTTGTTAATAGAAAGAAACTTTAGGTTGTTTGTCAGCCCAAATTGACTGTCATCCTCCATAAGATTTGTCTTACTCATGGTGTCTCTTCTCTGTGATGAATCCTTAACTAACCTAGAAGTGGGTACAAGAGACTGGGTTATCATTATGA
>NW_021608881.1:237-1172 GCF_004785775.1 Grammomys surdaster | reverse complement strand
TCCTCCTGTCTCAGTCTCTCAAGTGCTGGATTACAGTGGTTTTGCCTTGTCTGTCCTGGGATCTTGCTCTGTATACTAGGCTGGCCTTGAACTCACGGGGAAGATCCAGCCTGCCCCGGCATGCCTCCAATCCCAGCACTCGGGAAGCAGAGGCAGGTAAATCTTTAAGTTTGAGGCCAGCCTTGTCTGCAATGTGGGTTCCAGGACAGCTAGTCCTACACAGAGAATCCCTATCTTGAAAAAAAAAATTTTAAAGGTTTTCCCCCTCTTTTAGTAGAATCGACTCAACGCCATTTATTTTGGCCGAACCTTTTTCCAGCGACTAGTAACACCATTCCCATTATAAAACAAGTTCCCTTAAGTTTGTTTTCAGTTCAGCCTAACAATCTTTATTTTCCTCCAAGCGGAGATGCTTTTCTCCCAGCCTCTTTATGGATTACCTTTCCCTTGCCGTTCAGTTCACAGCTCGGCAGACAGCTCTCTCATATCTCCATTGTCTCTAGGCCCTTTGTGCTCCTCAACTCTGAAGGGCCTGTAGAACCCAGGGCCATTAATATCTCGCCATTGCTATACTGTTGCTAGGGCAGTTGTGGTGGAGACTTCTGAGAGGACCAACCTTCAGTGTTCTAGTGACAGAATAAAATTGGCGCCAGCGTCGCCAGGGAATGCGTCACTCGACTGATGACAATTGATTTTTCAGCTTTATTAATTTCTTTTTATACATGGACTAATACTGATGACTATTGATTATTCATGTTCATTTATTTCTGATTTACTCTTATCCACGAATGGTGAATAGTGATTATTCATGTGAATTATTTCTGACTTATTATTATCTTTGACTGATGACTATTGATATTTTAGTTTTATTTACTTCTATTTCCCATGAACTATGACTGATGACTGTTGATTATTCATGTTCATTTATTTCTGAT
>NW_021608881.1:0-137 GCF_004785775.1 Grammomys surdaster | reverse complement strand
TAGGGCAGTTGTGGTGGAGACTTCTGAGAGGACCAACCTTCAGTGTTCTAGTGACAGAATAAAGTTGGCGCCAGCGTCGCCAGGGAATGTGTCACTCGACTGATGACAATTGATTTTTCAGCTTTATAAATTTCTTT
>NW_021608880.1:626-1267 GCF_004785775.1 Grammomys surdaster | reverse complement strand
CTATTTTTTATGAAATTTCAATACAAATTTCTCCTTGTTCATAACTTTCTTTGTTTCATTCCGTTTGATTATAATTTATTATAGACTGTGTAATTTTTCTTCAAGTTTTCCTATTTTTCCTGAATTTTTCACTAGCTTTTACCACAGACTTTTCAATTTTATGAATATTTTGACAAGTAAATTTTCAACTTTATAAGGAAAAACTGTTTTAAATCACATTCCTTTACAAATCAAATGTTCTGCTTCTAAATTTTGTATTTTTTATGAATTTTAAATGCAAATTTCTCCTTGTTCATAACTTTCTCGGATTTCTCTTCCGTTTGATTGTAGTTTATCATTGGCTTTTTAATTTTTCTTCAAGTTTTCACTGTTTTTACTGAATTTTTCACTAGCTTTTACCACAGAGTTTCCAATTTTATGAATATTTTGCCAAGTAAATGTTCAATTTTATCAGTAAAAACTGTATTATATCATATTCCTTTAGAAATCAAATGGCCTCCTTTACAATTTTCCATTTTTTATGAATTTTAAATGCAAATTTCTAAATTTTTAAAAATTTCTTTGATATCTCTTTTGTTTGATTATAGTTTATTATTGACTGTGTAATATTTCTTCAAGTTTTCACTCTTTTTCCTCAATTT
>NW_021608880.1:0-526 GCF_004785775.1 Grammomys surdaster | reverse complement strand
TAAATCACATTCCTTTACAAATCAAATGGTCTCCTTATCAATTTCCATTTTTTATGAATTTTAAATGCAAATTTCTCCTTTTTTAAAAATTTCTTTGATATCTCTTTTGTTTGATTTTTCCACAGTGTTTTAAATTTTATGAATTTATTGCCAAGTAAATGCTCAATTTTATCAGGAAAAACTCTTTTAAATAACATTCCTTTACAAATCAAATGGTCTCATTATCAATTTTCAATTTTTTTATGAATTTTACATGCTAATTTCTTGTTGTTCATAACTTTCTTTGGTTTCTCTTCCGTTTGATTATAGTTTATTATTGACTGTGTAATATTTCTTCAAGTTTTCACTCTTTTTCCTCAATTTTTCACTAGTTTTTTCCACAGTGTTTTCAGTTTTATGAGATTTTACCAAGTAAACATTCAATTTTGTCAGGAAAAACAGTTTTAAATCCCATTCCTTTACACATCATATTTTCTGCTTACAAATTTTGTATTTTTTATGAATTTTAAATGCAAATTTCTCCTTG
>NW_021608879.1:548-1086 GCF_004785775.1 Grammomys surdaster | reverse complement strand
TGGATGGTACAAGTGTTTCTGCTTTAAACTAAACATGCTTCCTAACTGAAATATCACATGTAACATGATTTAGGTGTTTTCAGCTCTGTTGTACTTTCCTTAATCTCTGCAAGTAAGAATACACTGCAATTCTCCTATTTTTTCATTAGCTTTATTAAATACGTTCTATGGTGCTTTTCTGCTGGAATCTCGCAACTTACTTGAATATTCAGTATGAAAAAATGAAAGATACACGGCTGGATGTTACAAGTGTTTCTGCTTTAAACCTAACACACTTCCTAACTGAAATGTCACATGTAACATGATTTAGGAGTTTTCAGCTCTGTTGTACTTGCTTTTATCTATGGAAGTAAGAATACACTGGAATTCGCTCATTTTTACATTAGCTTTGTTCAATATGTTCAATAGTGCTTTTCTGCTGGAATCTAGCAACTAACTTGAACATTCCAAATGAAACGATGAAAGATACATGTCCGCATGTTACAAGTGTTTCTGCTTTAAACCAAACACACTTCCTAACTGAATTGTCACATGTAAC
>NW_021608879.1:0-538 GCF_004785775.1 Grammomys surdaster | reverse complement strand
TGGATGGTACAAGTGTTTCTGCTTTAAACTAAACATGCTTCCTAACTGAAATATCACATGTAACATGATTTAGGTGTTTTCAGCTCTGTTGTACTTTCCTTAATCTCTGCAAGTAAGAATACACTGCAATTCTCCTATTTTTTCATTAGCTTTATTAAATACGTTCTATGGTGCTTTTCTGCTGGAATCTCGCAACTTACTTGAATATTCAGTATGAAAAAATGAAAGATACACGGCTGGATGTTACAAGTGTTTCTGCTTTAAACCTAACACACTTCCTAACTGAAATGTCACATGTAACATGATTTAGGAGTTTTCAGCTCTGTTGTACTTGCTTTTATCTATGGAAGTAAGAATACACTGGAATTCGCTCATTTTTACATTAGCTTTGTTCAATATGTTCAATAGTGCTTTTCTGCTGGAATCTAGCAACTAACTTGAACATTCCAAATGAAACGATGAAAGATACATGTCCGCATGTTACAAGTGTTTCTGCTTTAAACCAAACACACTTCCTAACTGAATTGTCACATGTAAC
>NW_021608878.1:195-1138 GCF_004785775.1 Grammomys surdaster | reverse complement strand
ACTCATGTTCATTTATTTCAGATTTACTATTATCTATGTGTGATGACAATTGATATTACAGCTTTATATGTTTCTGATTTACTAATAACTATGACTAATGACTAATGATTATTCATGTTCATTTATTTCTGATTTACTATAATCCACCAATGGTGAATATTGATTATTCCTGTTCATTTATTTATGACATATTATTATCTATGACTAATGACTATTGATATTTCAGATTTGCTTATTTCTGATTTCCTATTAGCTATGACTGATGACTATTGATTATTCATGTTCATTTTTTCAGATTTAACATTATCCACGAAATTTGAATATTGATTACTCATGTTCATTTATTTCTTTCTTACTATTACTTATGACTGATAACTATTGATATTTCCGCTTTATTTATTTCTCATTTGCTGTTAAATATGACTGATGAATTTGGTTATTCATGTTCATTTATTTCTGCTTTATTATTATCCACAAATTGTGAATATTGATATTTCTGTAAATTTATTTCTGACTTACTAGTATTTATCTCTCATGACATTTGAACCTTCAGCTTTATTTATTTCTGATTTCCTCTTAAATATGAATGATGACTACTGATTACTCAAGTTCATTTATTTCTGATTTACTATTTTCCACGAATGGTGAATATTGATTATGTATGTTCATTTATTTCTGACTTACGATTATCTATGATGGATGACTATCGATATATCAGATTTATTTATTTCTGATTTTCTATTAACTATGACTTATGACTATTGATTATTCATGTTCATTTTTTTCATATTTATCATTTTCCACGTTTGGTGAATAGTGATTATTCATCTTCATTATTTCTGACTTACTATTACCTTTGAATGATGACTATTGATACTTCAGTTTTATTTATTTCTAATTTCCCATGATAAATGACTGATGACAATTGATTATTCATGTTCAT
>NW_021608878.1:0-95 GCF_004785775.1 Grammomys surdaster | reverse complement strand
TATTGATTATTCATGTTCATTTTTTTCATATTTATCATTTTCCACGTTTGGTGAATAGTGATTATTCATCTTCATTATTTCTGACTTACTATTAC
>NW_021608877.1:411-1488 GCF_004785775.1 Grammomys surdaster | reverse complement strand
GCAGAAACACACTTCCTAACTGAAATGTCACATGTAAAATGATTTAGGTGTTTTCAGCTCTGTTGTACTTGCCTTTAGCTCTGGAAGTAAGAATACACTACAATTTGCCTATTTTTACATTAGGTTTCTTCAATAGTTCTATACGGCTTTTCTTCTGGAATCTAGCAACTTACTCGAACATTCCATGTGAAGCAATGAAAGATACATGGCAGGATGGTACAAATGTTTCTGCTTTAGGCCAAACACACTTCCTAACTGAAATGTCACATATAACATAATTTATGTGTTTTCAGCTGTGTTGTACTTGCCTTTAGCTCTGGAGGTAAGAATACACTTCAAACCTCGTATTTTACCTTAGGTTTCTTCAATACGTTCTATAGTGCTTTTCTGCTAGAATATAGCAACTTACTTGAACATGCCATATGAAACAAGGAAAGATACATGACCGGATGATACAAGTGTTTCTGCTTTAAGCCAAACACACTTCCTAACTGAAATGTCACATGTAACATGATTTAGGTGTTTTCAGCTCTGTTCTACTTGCCTTTAGCTCTGGAAGTAAGAATACACTGCAATTAGCTTATTTTTTCATTAGGTTTCTTCAATACATTCTAAGTGCTTTTCTGCTGTAATCTAGCAACTTACTTGAACATGCCATATGAAACAATGAAAGATACATTGCCGGATGGTACAAGTGTTTCTGCTTTAAGCCAAATAAACTTCCTAACTGAAATGTGACATGTAACATGATTTAGGAGTTTTCAGCTCTGTTGTACTTGCCTTTAGCTCTGGAAGTAAGAATTCACTGCAATTCGCCTATTTTTACATTCGGTTTTTTCAATATGTTCTATACTGCTTTTCTGCTGGAATCTAGCAACGTACTTGAACATTCCATGTGAAGCAATGAAAGATACATGGCAGGATGGTACAAGTGTTTCTGCTTTAAGCCAAAAACACTTCCTAACTGATATGTCACATGTAACATGATTTAGGTGTTTTCAGCTCTGTTGTACTTGCCTTTAGCTCTGGAAGTAAGAATACACTTCAAATCTCGTATTTTTACCTTAGGTTTCTTCA
>NW_021608877.1:0-311 GCF_004785775.1 Grammomys surdaster | reverse complement strand
ATGCTTTTCTGCTGGAATATAGCAACTTACTTGTACATGTCATATGATACAATGAAAAATACATGGCCGCATGGTACAAGTGTTTCTGTTTAAGCCAAACACACTTCCTAACTGAAATGTCACATGTCACATGATTTAGGTGTTTTCAGCTCTGTTGTACTTGCCTTTAGCTCTGGAAGTAAAAATACACTGCAATTCGCCTATTTTTACATTCGGTTTCTTCAATACGTTCCATAATGCTTTTCTGCTGGAATCTAGCAACTTACTTGAACATGCCATATGAAACAATGAAAGATACATGGCCGGATGAT
>NW_021608876.1:759-1082 GCF_004785775.1 Grammomys surdaster | reverse complement strand
CTGGAAATAAGAATACACTGCAATGCGTGTATCTTTACATTAGGTTTTTTCAACACGTTCTATAGTGCTTTTCTGCTGTAAAAGAGCAAATTACTTGGACATTCCATAGGAAACCATGAAAGAGACATGGCCTGGTGTTAAAAGTGTTTCTGCTTTAAAACAAACACACTTCCTAACTGAAATGCCACATGTAACATGATTTAGGTGTTTTCAGCCGTGTTGTACTTGCCTTTAGCTCTGGAAGTAAGAATACACTGTAATTCCTGTATCTTTACATTAGGTTTGTTCAATACGTTCTATAGTGCTTTTCTGCTGGAATCTAG
>NW_021608876.1:0-659 GCF_004785775.1 Grammomys surdaster | reverse complement strand
TGTATCTTTACATTAGGTTTTTTCATTACTTTCTATAGTGCTTTTCTGCTGGGATACAGCAACTTACTTGGACATTCCATATCAAACAATGAAAGATACACGGCTGGGTGTTAAAAGCGTTTCTGCTTTAAAACAAACACACTTCCTAACTGAAATGTCACAAGTAACATGATTTAGGTGTTTTCAGCTGTGTTGTACTTGCCTTAAACTCTGGAAGTAAGAATACACTGCTTTGCGTGAATCTTTACATTAGGTTTGTTCAACATGTTCTATAGTGCTTTTCTGCTGGAAAATAGCAAATTACTTGGACATTCCATAAGAGACCATGAAAGATACATGGCCGGGTGTTAAAAGTGTTTCTGCTTTAAAACAAACACACTTCCGAACTGAAATGTCACATGTAACATGATTTAGGTGATTTCAGCTGTGTTGTACTTGCCTTTAGCTCTGGAAGTAAGAATACACTGTAATTCGTGTATCTTTACATTAGGTTTGTTCAATAGGTTCTATAGTGCTTTTCTGCTGGAATCTAGCAACTTACTTGGACATTCCATATCAAACAATGAAAGATACATGGCCGGGTGTTAAAAGTGTTTCTGCTTTAAAACAAAAACACTTCCTAAGAGAAGTGTCACATATAACATGATTTAGGTGTGTTC
>NW_021608875.1:536-1034 GCF_004785775.1 Grammomys surdaster | reverse complement strand
TAAACCAAACACACTTCCTAACTGAAATGTCACATGTAACATGATTTAGGTGTTTTCATCTCTGTTTTACTTGCCTTTTGCTCTGGAAGTGAGAATACACTGCAATGCCTGTATCTTTACAGTAGATTTGTTCAATATGTTCTATAGTGCTTTTCTGCTGGAATCCAGCAACATACTTGGACATTCCATATGTAAAAATGAAAGATACATGGCTGGGTTGTAAAAGTGTTTCTGCTTTAAACTAAACACACTTCCTAACTGAAATGTAACATGATTTAGGTGTTTTCAGCTCTGTTGTACTGGCCTTTAGCTATGGAAGTAAGAATTCACTGCAAGGCGTGTATCTTTACATGAGGTTTGTTCAATACTTTCTATAGTGCTTTTCTGCTGGAATCTAGCAACTTACTTGGACATTCCATATGTAACAATGAAAGATACATGGGCGAGTGTTAAAAGTGATTCTGCTTTAAACCAAACACACTTCCTAACTGAAATGTC
>NW_021608875.1:0-436 GCF_004785775.1 Grammomys surdaster | reverse complement strand
CACTTCCTAACTGAAATGTCACATGTAACATGACTTAGTTGTTTTCATCTCTGTTTTACTTGTCTTTAGATCTGGAAGTAAGAATACACTGCAATGCATGTATCTTTACATGAGGTTTGTTCAATACGTTCTATACTGCTTTTCTGCTGGAAACTAGCAACTTACTTGGACATTCCATATGTAACAATGAAAGATACATGGCCGGGTGTTAAAAGTGTTTATCCTTTAAACCAAACACACTTCCTAACTGAAATGTCACATGTAATATGATTTAGGTGTTTTCAGCTCTGATGTACTTGTGTTTAGCTTTGGAAGTAAGAATTCACTGAAAGGCGTGTATCTTTACATGAGGTTTATTCTATAAGTTCTATAGTGCTTTTCTGCTGGAATCTAGCAACTTACTTGGACTTTCCATATGTAACAATGAAAGATACAT
>NW_021608874.1:609-1072 GCF_004785775.1 Grammomys surdaster | reverse complement strand
CGTATTGAACAAATCTAATGTAAAGATACACGCATTGCAGTGTATTCCTACTTCCAGATCTAAAGAAAAGTAAAACAGAGATGAAAACACCTAAATCATGTTACATGTGACATTTCATTTAGTAAGTGTGTTTGGTTTAAAGCAGAAACACTTTTAACACAGGCCCATGTATCTTTCATTCTTACATACGGAATGTCCAAGTGAGTTGCTAGATTCCAGCAGAAAAGCACTATAGAACCTATTGAACAAACCTCATGTAAATATAATGTTACATGAGTCATTTCACTTAGGAATTGTGTTTGGTTTAAAGCAGAACCACATTTAAAACCCGGCCATGTATCTTTGATTGTTACATATGGAATGTCCAAGTAAGTTGCTAGATTCCAGCAGAAAAGCACTATAGAACGTATTGAACAAATCTAATGTAAAGATACACGCATTGCAGTGTATTCTTACTTCCAGA
>NW_021608874.1:0-509 GCF_004785775.1 Grammomys surdaster | reverse complement strand
ATTGTTACATATGGAATGTCCAAATAAGTTGCTAGATTCCAGCAGAAAAGCACTATAGAACGTATTGAACAAACCTCATGTAAAGATACATGCCTTGCAGTGTATTCTTATTTCCAGAGCTAAAGGCAAGTACAACAGAGCTGAAAACACCTAAACCACGTTACCTGTGACATTTCAGTTAGGAAGTGTGATTGGTTTAAAGCAGAAACACTTTTAACACCCGGCAACGTATCTCTCATTGTTACATATGGAATGTCCAAGTAAGTTGCTAGTTTCCAGCAGAAAAGAACTATAGAAGGTATTGAACAAATCAAATGTAAAGATAGATGCATTGCAGTGTATTCTTACATCCAGAGCTAAACGCAAGTAAAACAGATATGAAAACACCTAAATCATGTTACATGTGACATTTCACTTAGGAAGTGTGTTTGGTTTAAAGCAGAAACACTTTTAAAACCCGGCCGTGTATCTTTCATTGTTACATATGGAATGTCCAAGTAAGGTGCTAG
>NW_021608873.1:646-1394 GCF_004785775.1 Grammomys surdaster | reverse complement strand
AAGGCAACCCAGAACTAAAATGACATATATGGCATTGTTAAGTAGATATTATCCAAAAGTTCAGAATAGGCATCATTCAACTCACAGAGCATGTGAAGCAGAGCAAGAAGGAAGGCCCAAGTGTGGATGCTTCAATCCCACTTAGAAAAGGGAACAAAATAATCATGGAAGGCAGAGTGAGAGAGGGACCTCGGTGGGATAGGGAAGGGAGAGAAAAAATGGTGTCTCAGCTTTGGTGTCTCACATTTTAAATTTTAGATATATTCAAACAATGAAAACTGTGGTACACACACCAATGTTCCTCCTGTGGCCCACTCCAAGTCTTCAGATATGTGAAGTTGTTGACTCTGTGGGAGACAAGGAAAATAGCTTCCCATTTTCACTTTTATTCCAAGGCCTTGTGGAAAATTCCAAATGTTGAAAATGTCATACTCTGCACACTGATTTTCCCTGTGATTCATGTTCACAAGTTCTCCAGCAGGGTTAGTAAATACCCTGGTCTTTAGCAAGGACGCCACCTAAATGAGATGCATCATTAGATGATTATATCTGTATATCAATTAAGGCAATACAAAATTAAGAATGTCCTCTAATTTTTAATGGCTTTCAGGGAAGAGAGATATATTAAAGTTATCCCATGTAGTAAAATACAATATGCCTCATGGGTAATTAAAGATGCTTACCAAATAAAGAGTAAAACAGTGTGTGTGTGTGTGTGTGTGTGTGTGTGTGTGTGCACATTTGGAAA
>NW_021608873.1:0-546 GCF_004785775.1 Grammomys surdaster | reverse complement strand
GTGGAAAATTCCAAATGTTGAAAATGTCATACTCTGCACACTGATTTTCCCTGTGATTCATGTTCACCAGTTCTCCAACAGGGTTAGTGAATACTATGGTCTTTAGCAAGGAAGCCACCTAAATGAGATGTATCATTAGATGATTATATACTTATATCAATTAAGGCAATACAAAATTGAGAATGTCCTCTAATTTTTTAATGGCTTCCAGGGAAGACAGATATATTAAAGTTATCCCATATAGTAAGATACAATATGCCTCATGGGTAATTAAAGATTTTTACCAAATAAAGAGTAACATAGTGTGTGTGTGTGTGTGTGTGTGTGTGTGTGTGTGTGTGTGTATGTGTGTGTGCACAAACACATTTGGAGAAATAATTTTTAAAAATGAAGCCATGTATGTGAGAATGAGTAGGCAGTCTGAATATCTGGAAGTTGTGGAAACAAAGAGTGGTAGTGAGTCATTCACATACATACAGTTTGCATATATTAAATAAACATGAGCTTAAGAAAATGTGTTATCTTTATCATTTATGTTTTTTTAAA
>NW_021608872.1:651-1075 GCF_004785775.1 Grammomys surdaster | reverse complement strand
AGAAGGTATTGAACAAACCTCATGTAAAGATAAACGCCTTGCAGTGAATTCTTAATTCCAGAGCTAAAGGCAAGTACAAGCGAGCTGAAAACACCTAAATCATGTTAAATGTGACATTTCAGTTAGGAAGTGTGTTTGGTTTAAAGCAGAAACACTTTTAACACCCGGCCATGTTACTTTCATTGTTACACATGGAATGTCCAAGTAAGTTGCTAGTTTCCAGCAGAAAAGCAGTATAGAACTTATTGAACAAATCTAATGTAAAGATACACGCATTGCAGTCTATTCTTACATCCATAGCTAAAGGCAAGTAAAACAGAGATGAAAACACCTAAATCATGTTACATGTGACATTTCTGTTAGGAAGTGTGTTTGGTTAAAGCAGAAACACTTTTAACACCAGACCATGTATCTTTCATTGTTA
>NW_021608872.1:0-551 GCF_004785775.1 Grammomys surdaster | reverse complement strand
AAATCATGTTACATGAGTCATTTCAGTTAGGAAGTGTGTTTGGTTTAAAGCAGAAACACTTTTAACACCCGGCCATGTATCTTTCATTGTTACATATGGAATGTCCAAGTATGTTGCTAGATTCCAGCAGAAAAGCACTATATAACGTATTGAACAAACCTCATGTAAAGATACACGCGTTACATTGTCTTCTTACTTCTAGAGCTAAAGGCAAGTACAACAGAGCTGAAAACACCTAAAACATGTTACCTGTGACATTTCAGTTAGGAAGTGTGTTTGGTTTAAAGCAGAAACACTTTTAACACATGCCCATGTATCTTTCATTGTTACATATGGAATGTCCAAGTAAGTTGCTTGATTCCAGCAGAAAAGCACTATAGAACGTATTGCACAAACCTCATGTAGAGATACACAGCTTGCAGTGAATTCTTACTTCGAGAGCTAAACACAAGTACAAAAGAGCTGAAAACACCTAAATCATGTTACATGTGACATTTCAGTTAGGAAGTGTGTTTGGTTTAAAGCAGAAACACTATTAACACCCGGCCATG
>NW_021608871.1:768-1177 GCF_004785775.1 Grammomys surdaster | reverse complement strand
TGTTCAATTTTATCAGGAAAAACAGTTTTAAATCACATGCGTTTACAAATGAAAAGGTCTGCTTATCAATTTTCTATTTTTTATGAATTTTAAAAGCAAGTTTGCCTTGTTCTTCACTTTCTTTGATTTCTCTTCCGTTTGATTATAGTTTATTATTGGCTTTTTAATTTTTCTTCAAGTTTTCAGTATTTTTCCTGAATTTTTCACTACCTTTTTCCACAGTGTTTTCAATTTTATGAATTTTTTGCCAAGTAAATATTCAATTTTATCTGGAAAAACTGTTTTGAATCACATTCCTTACAAATCAAATGATATCCTTATCAATTTTCTATTTTTTATGAATTTCAATACAAATATCTCCATGTTCATGACTTTCTTTGATTTCTCTTTCATTTGATTATAGTTTATT
>NW_021608871.1:0-668 GCF_004785775.1 Grammomys surdaster | reverse complement strand
CTCCATGTTCATGACTTTCTTTGATTTCTCTTCCGTTTGATTATAGTTTATTATTGGCTCTGCAATTTTTCTTCAAGTTTTCACTATGTTTCCTGAATTTTTCACTAGCTTTTTCACAGTGTTTTCAATTTTATGAATTTTTTGCCAAGTAAATGTTCAATTTTATCAGGAAAAACTGATTTAAATCACATGCCTTTACCAATGAAATGGTCTGCTTATCAATTTTCTATTTTATATGAATTTTAAAATCAAATTTTCCTTGTTCTTCACTTTCTTTGATTTCTCTTCCGTTTGATTATAGTTTATTATTGGCTTTTTAATTTTTCTTCAAGTTTTCAGTATTTTTCCTGAATTTTTCACTATCTTTTTCCACAGTGTTTTCAATTTTATGAATTTTTTGCCAAGTAATTTTTCAATTTTTTCAGGAAAAACTGTTTTGAATCACATTCCTTACAAATCAAATGATATCCTTATCAATTTTCTATTTTTTATGAATGTTCAATACAAATATCTCCATGTTCATGACTTTCTTTGATTTCTCTTCCTTTTGATTATAGTTTATTATTGGCTTTTAATTTTTCTTCAAGTTTCACTATTTTTCCTGAATTTTTCACTAGCTTTTTCCACAGTATTTTCAATTTTATGAATTTTTTGCCTAGTAAATGTTC
>NW_021608870.1:566-1013 GCF_004785775.1 Grammomys surdaster | reverse complement strand
CTCTGTGATAACACATATAACTGAGTGAGCTCTACGGGATCTCTGTGATAACACATGTAACTGAGTGAGCTCTACGGGATCTCTGTGATAACACACCTAACTGAGTGAGCTCTACAGGATCTCTGTGATAACACACATAACTTAGTGAGCTCTAAGGGATCTCTGTGATAACACATGTAACTAAGTGAGCTCTATGGTAGCTCTGTGATTACACATGTAACTGCGTGAGCTCTACGCGATCTCTGTGATAACACACGTAACTGAGTGAGCTCTACGGGAGCTCTGTGAAAACACACGTAACTGAGTGAGCTCTTCGGGATCTCTGTGATAACACATGTAACTGAGTGAGCTCTACTAGAGCTCTGTGATAACACATGTAACTGAGTGAGCTCTACGGGATCTCTGTGATAACACACGTGACTGAGTGAGCTCTACGGGAGCTCTGTG
>NW_021608870.1:0-466 GCF_004785775.1 Grammomys surdaster | reverse complement strand
GTTACGTGTGTTATCACACGTAACTGAGTGAGCTCTACGGGAGCTCTGTGAAAACACACGTAACTGAGTGAGCTCTTCGGGATCTCTGTGATAACACATGTAACTGAGTGAGCTCTACTAGAGCTCTGTGATAACACATGTAACTGAGTGAGCTCTACGGGATCTCTGTGATAACACACGTGACTGAGTGAGCTCTACGGGAGCTCTGTGATAACCATCTTAACTGAGTGTTCTCTACGGGATCTCTGTGATAACACATGTTACTGAGTGAGCTCTACAGGAGCTCTGTGATAACACACGTAAATGAGTGAGCTCTACAGGATCTCTGTGTTAACACACGTAACTGAATCAGCTCTACAGGATCTCTGTGATAACACATGTAACTGAGTGAGCTCTACTGGAGCTCTGTGATAACACATGTAATTGAGTGAGCTCTACGGGAGCTCTGTGATAACACACTTAACTG
>NW_021608869.1:551-1138 GCF_004785775.1 Grammomys surdaster | reverse complement strand
ACAGGTAACATGATTTAGGTGTTTTCAGCCCTGTTGTACTTGCCTTTCGCACTCTGGAAGTAAGAATACACTGCAAAACGCGTATTTTTACATTAGGTTTCTTCAATACGTTCTAAAGTGCTTTTCTGCTGTAATCAACAACTTACTTGAACATGCCATATGGAACAATGAAAGATAAATGGTCGGATGGTACAAGTGTTTCCGCTTTAAGCCAAACGCACTTCCTAACTGAAACGTCACAGGTAACATGATTTAGGAGTTTTCAGCTCTGTTGTACTTGCCTTTAGCTCTGGAAGTAAGAATACACTACAATTCGCAAATTTTTACATTAGGAATCTTCAATAGGTTCTATATTGCTTTTCTGCTGTTATCTAGCAACTTACTTGAATATGCCATAAGAAACAATGAAAGATACATGGCCGGATGGTACAAGTGTTTCTGCTTTAAGCCAAACACACTTCCTAACTGAAATGTCACAGGTAACATGATTTAGATGTTTTCAGCACTGTTGTACTTGCCTTTAGCTCTGGAAGTAAGAATACACTGCAATTCGTGTATTTTTACATTAGGTTTCTTCAATACATTCT
>NW_021608869.1:0-451 GCF_004785775.1 Grammomys surdaster | reverse complement strand
TTACTTGAACATGAAATATGAAACAATGAAAGATACATGGCCGGATGGTACAAGTGATTCTGCTTTAAGCCAAACACACTTCCTAACTGAAATGTCACAGGTAACATGCTTTAGATGTTTTCAGCACTGTTGTACTTGCCTTTAGCTCTGGAAGTAAGAATACACTGCAATTCGTGTATATTTACATTAGGTTTCTTCAATACATTCTATAGTAATTTTCTGCTGGAATCTAGCAAATTACTTGAACATGAAATATGAAATAATGAAAGATACATGGCCGGATGGTACAAGTGTTTCTGATTTAAGCCAAACACACTTCCTAACTGAAATGTCACAGGTAACATGATTTAGGTGTTTTCAGCCCTGTTGTACTTCCCTTTCGCTCTCTGGAAGTAAGAATACAGTGCTATTCGCGTATTTTTACATTAGGTTTCTTCAATACGTTCTATAG
>NW_021608868.1:550-1090 GCF_004785775.1 Grammomys surdaster | reverse complement strand
GTGTGTTATCACAGAGCTCCCGTAGAGCTCACTCAGTTAAGTGTGTTATCACAGAGATCCGGTAGAGCTCACTCAGTTATGTGTGTTATCACATAGATCCCGTAGAGCTCACTCAGTTACGTGTGTTATCACAGAGCTCCCGTAGAGCTCACTCAGTAACATGTGTTATCACAGAGATCCCGTAGAGCTCACTCAGTTACATGTGTTTTCACAGAGCTCCCGTAGAGCTCACTCAGTTACGTGTGTTATCACAGATATCCCGTAGAGCTCACTCAGTTATTTGTGTTATCACAGAGAACCCTTAGAGCTCAGTGAGTTATGTGTGTTATCACAGAGATCTGGAAGAGCTCACTCAGTTACATGTCTTAAAACAGAGATCATGTAGAGCTCATTCAGTTACGTGTGTTATCACAGAGCTCCCGTAGAATTCACTCAGTTACATGTGTTATCACAGAGATCCCATAGAGCTCACTCAGTTATTTGTGTTATCACAGAGATCCTGTAGATCTCACTCAGTTACCTGTGTTATCACAGAGCTCC
>NW_021608868.1:0-540 GCF_004785775.1 Grammomys surdaster | reverse complement strand
GTGTGTTATCACAGAGCTCCCGTAGAGCTCACTCAGTTAAGTGTGTTATCACAGAGATCCGGTAGAGCTCACTCAGTTATGTGTGTTATCACATAGATCCCGTAGAGCTCACTCAGTTACGTGTGTTATCACAGAGCTCCCGTAGAGCTCACTCAGTAACATGTGTTATCACAGAGATCCCGTAGAGCTCACTCAGTTACATGTGTTTTCACAGAGCTCCCGTAGAGCTCACTCAGTTACGTGTGTTATCACAGATATCCCGTAGAGCTCACTCAGTTATTTGTGTTATCACAGAGAACCCTTAGAGCTCAGTGAGTTATGTGTGTTATCACAGAGATCTGGAAGAGCTCACTCAGTTACATGTCTTAAAACAGAGATCATGTAGAGCTCATTCAGTTACGTGTGTTATCACAGAGCTCCCGTAGAATTCACTCAGTTACATGTGTTATCACAGAGATCCCATAGAGCTCACTCAGTTATTTGTGTTATCACAGAGATCCTGTAGATCTCACTCAGTTACCTGTGTTATCACAGAGCTCC
>NW_021608867.1:426-1073 GCF_004785775.1 Grammomys surdaster | reverse complement strand
ACAGCATCCAAATTAAAAATCAAAAACAAAAAAAACAACTAAAAAAATAGTCATCAGTCATAGATAATAGTAAGTCAGAAATAAAGGAACAGGAAAAATCAATATTCACCATTCATGAATAATTGTAAATCAGAAATAAATGAACATGAATAATCAATTGTCATCAGTCATAGTTCATAGGAAGTCAGAAACAAATAAAGCTGAAGTATCAAAAGTCATGAGTGATAAATAACAGTAAGTCAGAAATAAATTTACAGAAAAACCAACATTCATGATTCGTGGATAATAGTAAACCAGAAATAAATGAACATAAATAACCAAATTGATCAGTCATAGTTAAAAGGAAATGACAAATAAATACAGCAGAAATATCAATAGTCATCAGTCATAGATAATAGTAAGACAGAAAAAAATGAACATGAATAATCAATATTCAACATTCGTGGATAATATTAAATCTGAAAGAAACGAACATGAATAATCAACAGTCATCAGTCATAGCTAATAGGAACTCAAAAATAAAGCTGAAATATCAATAGTCATTAATCATAGATAATAGTAAGTCATAAATAAATGAACCGGAAAAATAAATATTCACCATTCGTGGATAATAGTAAATCAGAAATAAATGAACATGAATTATCAAT
>NW_021608867.1:0-326 GCF_004785775.1 Grammomys surdaster | reverse complement strand
GTAAGTCAGAAATAAATGAACATGAATAATCAATATTCACCATTAGTGGATAATGGTAAATCTTAAAAAATGAACATGAATAATCAACAATCATCAGTCATAGTTCACGGGAAATCAGAAGTAAATAAAGCTGAAGTATTATGAGTCATCAGTAATAGATAATAGTAAATCGGAAATAAATGAACAGCAATAATCAATATTCACGATTTGTGGATAATAGTAAATCAGAAATAAATGATCATGAATAACCAATCGTCATCAGTCATAGTTAATAGAAAATCAGAAAAAAATAAAGCCGAACTATCAATTATCGTCAGTCATAGATA
>NW_021608866.1:767-1334 GCF_004785775.1 Grammomys surdaster | reverse complement strand
AGTACAACACAGGTGAAAACACCTAAATCATTTTACTTGTGACATTTTAGTTAGGAAGTGTGTTTAGTTTAAAGCAGAAACACTGGTAACATGCGGACATGTATCTTTAAGTGTTTCATTTGAAATGTTCAAGTTAGTTACTAGATTCCAGCAGAAAAGCACTGTAGAACTTATTGAACAAGCTAATGTAAAAATACGCAAATTTCAGTGTATTCTTACTTCCAGAGATAAAGGCAAGTACAACACAGCTGAAAACACCTAAATCATGTTACATGTGACAACTCAGTTAGGAAGTGTGCTTGGTTTAAAGCAGAAACACTTGTAACATGCGGATATGTATCTTTGAGTGTTTCATTTGGAATGTTCAAGTTAGTTTCTAGATTCCAGCAGAAAAGGACTATAGAACGTATTGAACAAAGCTAATGTAAAAATACTCGAATTGCAGTGTATTCTTACTTCCAGAGATAAAGGCAAGTACAAGAGAGCTGAAAACACCTAAATCATGTTACAAGTGACATTTCAGTTAGGAAGTGTGTTTGGTTTAAAGCAGAAACACGTGTACCATCA
>NW_021608866.1:0-667 GCF_004785775.1 Grammomys surdaster | reverse complement strand
CAGTTAGGAAGTGTGTTTGGTTTAAAGCAGAAACACGTGTACCATCTGGACATGTATCTTCAAGTGTTTCATTTGGAATGTTCAACTTAGTTGCTAGATTCCAGCTGAAAAGCACTATAGAACATATTGAACAAAGCTAATGTAAAAATACGTGAATTGCAGTGTACTTTCACTTCCAGAAATAAAGGTAAGTACAACACAGCTGAAAACACCTAAATCATGTTACATGTGACAACTCAGTTAGGAAGTGTGTTTGGTTTAAAGCAGAAAAACGTGTATCATCCGAACATGTATCTTTCAGGGTTGCATTTGGAATGTTCAAGTTAGTTGCTAGATTCCAGCAGAAAAGCACTATAGAACATATTGAACAAAGCTAATGTAAAAATACGGGAATTGCAATGTATTCTTACTTCCAGAGATAAAGGCAATTACAACAGAGCTGAAAACACCTAAATCATGTTACAAGTGACATTTCAGTTAGGAAGTGGGTTTGGTTTAAAGCAGAAACACGTGAAACATGCAGACATGTATCTTTCAGTGTTTCATACTGAATGTTCAAGTTAGTTGCTAGATTCCAGCAGAAAAGCACTATAGAACGTATTGAACAAAGCAAATGTAAGAATACGTGAATTGCAGTATATTCTTACTTCCAGAGATAAAGGCAAGT
>NW_021608865.1:526-1018 GCF_004785775.1 Grammomys surdaster | reverse complement strand
TTGGTTTAAAGCAGAAACACTTGTACCATCCAGCCATGTATCTTTCTTTGTTTCATACTGAATGTTCAAGTAGGTGTAGATTCCAGCAGAAAACCACTAAAGAACGTATTGAACAAAGCTAATGTAAAAATACGTGAATTGCTTTGTATTCTTACTTCCAGAGCTAAAGGCAAGTACAACAGAGCTGAAAACACGTAAATCATGTTACATGTGCTATTTCAGTTAGGAAGTGTGTTTGGTTTAAAGCAGAAATACATGTACCATCCAGCCATGTATCTTTCATTGTTTCACATGGAATGTCCAAGTTTGTTTCTAGCTTCCAGCAGAAAAGCACTATAGAACATATTTAAGAATGGTAATGTAAAAATACAAGAATTGCAGTGTACTCTTACTTCCAGAGCTAAAGGCAAGTACAAGAGAGCTGAAAACAACTAAATAATGTTACATGTGACATTTCAGTTAGGAAGTGTGTTTGGTTTAAAGCAGAAACAT
>NW_021608865.1:0-426 GCF_004785775.1 Grammomys surdaster | reverse complement strand
AAAGGCAAGTACAACAGAGCTGAAAACACCTAAATCATGTTACATGTGATATTTCAGTTATGAATTGTGTTTGGTTTAAAGCAGAAACACTTCTACCATCCACCCATGTATCTTTCATTGTTTCACATGGAATGTCCAAGTAAGTGCTATATTCCAGCAGAAAAGCACTATAGAACGTATTGAGCAAAGCTAATGTAAAAATACGAGAATTGCATTATATTCTTACTTCCAGAGCTAAAGGCAAGTACAACAGAGCTGAAAACACCTAAATCATGTTACATGTGATATTTCAGTTAGGAAGTGTGTTTGGTTTAAAGCAGAAACACTTGTACCATCCAGCCATGTATCTTTCATTGTTTCATACTGAATGTTCAAGTAAGTTGCTAGATTCCGTCAGAAAAGCACTATAGAACGTATTGAACAAAG
>NW_021608864.1:708-1451 GCF_004785775.1 Grammomys surdaster | reverse complement strand
ATTCTTACTTCTAGAGCTAAAGGCAGTTACAAAAGAGCTGAAAACACCCAAATCATGTTACATGTGTCATTTCAGTTAGGAAGTGTGTTTGGCTTAAAGCAGAAACACTTGTACACTCCGGCCATGTATCTTTCATTGTTGAATATGGCATGTTCAAGAAAGTTGCTAGATTCCAGCAGAAAAGCACTGTAGAACATATTGAAGAAACCTAATGTAAAAACACGAGAACTGCAGTGTATTCTTACTTCCAGAGCTAAAGTCAAGTACAACAGAGCTGAAAACTGCCAAATCATGTTACATGTGACATTTCAGTTAGGAAGTGTGTTTGGCTAATGCAGAAACTCTTGTACCATCCGGAAATGTATCTTACATTGTTTCATATGGAATGTTCAAGTAAGTTGCTAGATTCCAGCAGAAAAGCACTGTGGAACGTACTGAAGAATCCTAATGTAAAAAATACGTGAAATGCAGTGTTTTCTTACTTCCAGAGCTAAAGGCAAGAACAACAGAGCTGAAAACACCTAAATCATGTTACATGTGACATTTCTGTTAGGAAGTGTGTTTCGCTTAATGCAGAAACTCTGGTACAATCCGGCCATGTATTGTTCATTGTTTCATATGGAATGTTCAAGTAAGTTGTTAGATTCCAGCAGAAAAGCACTATAGTACGTATTGAAGAATCCTAATGTAAAAATACACGAATTGCAGTGTATTCTTACTTCTAGAGCTAAAGGCAATTAAAA
>NW_021608864.1:0-608 GCF_004785775.1 Grammomys surdaster | reverse complement strand
CATGTATTGTTCATTGTTTCATATGGAATGTTCAAGTAAGTTGCTAGATTCCAGCAGAAAAGCACTATAGTACGTATTGAAGAATCCTAATGTAAAAATACACGAATTGCAGTGTATTCTTACTTCTAGAGCTAAAGGCAAGTACAACAGAGCTGAAAACACCTAAATCATGTTACATGTGACATTTCAGTTTGCAAGTGTGTTTCGCTTAAAGCAGAAACACTTGTACCATACAGTCATGTATCTTTCATTGTTTCATATGGAATGTTCAAGTAAGTTGCTAGATTCCAGCAGAAAAGCACTGTAGAACGTATTGAAGAAACCTAATGAGAAAATACGCGAATTGCAGTGTATTCTTACTTCCAGAGCTTAAGGCAAGTACAACAGGGCGGAAAACACTTAAATCATGTTACCTGTGACATTTCAGTTAGGAAGCGTGTTTGGCTTAAAGCAGAAACTCTTGTACCATCCGGCCATGTATCTTTCATTGTTGAACATGGCATGTTCAAGTAAGTTGCTAGATTCCAGCAGAAAAGCACTGTAGAACGTATTGAAGAAACGAAATGTAAAAATACATGAATTGCAGTGTATTCTTACTTCTAGAGCTA
>NW_021608863.1:759-1408 GCF_004785775.1 Grammomys surdaster | reverse complement strand
TATTTTTACATTAGGTTTCTTCAATATATTCTATAGTGCTTTTCTGCTGGAATCTAGCAACTTACTTGATCATGCCATATGAAACAATTAAAGCTACACAGCTGGACTATACAAGTGTTTCTGCTTTAAGCCAAACATACTTCCTAACTGAAATATCAAAGGTAACATGATTTAGGTGTTTTCAGGTCTGTTGTACTTGCCTTTCTCTCTCTGGAAGTAAGAATACATTGCAAAACGGATATTTTTACATTCGGTTTCTTCAATACGTTCTATAGTGCTTTTCTGCTGGAATCTAGCAACTTACTTGAACATGCCATATGAAATAATGAAACATACATGGACAGATGATACAAAGGTTTCTGCTTTAAGCCAAACACACTTCCTAACTGAAATGACACAGGTAACATGATTTAGGTGTTTTCACCTCTGTTGTACTTGCCTTTAGCTCTGGAAGTAAGAATACACTGCAATTCTCGTATTTTTATATTAGGTTTCATCAATACATTCTATAGTGCTTTTCTGCTGGAATCTAGCAACTTACTTGAACATGCCCCATGAAACAATGAAAGATACATGTCCTTATGGTACAAGTGTTTCTGCTTTAAGGCAAACACACTTCCTAACTGAAATGTCACAAGTAACATGATTT
>NW_021608863.1:0-659 GCF_004785775.1 Grammomys surdaster | reverse complement strand
AACATGATTTAGGTGTTTTCACCTCTGTTGTACTTGCCTTTAGCTCTGGAAGTAAGAATACACTGCAATTCTCGTATTTTTATATTAGTTTTCATCAATACGTTCTATAGTGCTTTTCTGCTGGAATCTAGCAACTTACTTGAACATGCCCCATGAAACAATGAAAGATACATGTCCTTATGGTACAAGTGTTTCTGCTTTAAGGCAAACACACTTCCTAACTGAAATGTCACAAGTAACATGATTTAGGTGTTTTCAGCTCTGTTGTACTTGCCTTTAGATCTGGAAGTAAGAATACACTGCAATTCGCGTATTTTTACATTAGGTTTCTTCAATACGTTCTATAGTGCTTTTCTGCTGGAATCTAGCAACTTACTTTAGCATGCCATGTGAAACAATGAAAGATACATGGCCGGATTGTACAAGTGTTTCCGCTTTAAGCCAAACGCACTTCCTAACTGAAACGTCACAGGTAACATGATTTAGGAGTTTTCAGCTCTGTTGTACTTGCCTTTAGCTCTGGAAGTAAGAATACACTGCAATTCGCAAATTTTTACATTAGGAATCTTCAATACGTTCTATAGTGCTTTTCTGCTGGAATCTAGCAACTTACTTGAACATGCCATATGAAACAATGAAAGATACATGGCCAGATTGTA
>NW_021608862.1:413-1071 GCF_004785775.1 Grammomys surdaster | reverse complement strand
AAAATTGAACATTTATTTGGTAGAAAATTCATTAAACTGAAAACACTGTTGAAAAAACTAGTGTAAATTTCAGGAAAAGCAGTGAAAACTTGAAGAAAAATTACACAGTCAATAATAAACTATAATCAAACAAAAGAGAAATAAAAGAAAATTATGAAAAAGGAGAAATTTGGCTAAAAAATTCATAAAATAAATAGAAAATTGATAAGGAGAACAATTGATTTGTAAAGGAATGTGATTAAAAAGAGTTTTTCCTGATAAAATTGAACATTTATTTGGTAGAAAATTCATAAAACTGAAAATACTGTGAAAAAACTAGTGAAAATTTCAGGAAAAATCCTGAATACTTGAAGAAAAATGAAACAGTCAATAATAAACTATGATCAAACTGAAGTGAAATCAAAGAAAATTATGAAAAAGGAGAAATTTGGATTAAATTTCATAAAATAAATAGAAAATTGATAAGGAGAACATTTGATTTGTAAAGGAATGTGATTAAAAAGAGTTTTTCCTGATAAAATTGAACATTTATTTGGCAGAAAATTCATAAAACTGAAAACACTGTGGAAAAAACTAGTGAAAAATTCAGGAAAAGTAGTGAAAACTTGAAGAAAAATTACACAGTCAATAATAAACTATAATCAAACAGAAGAGAAAT
>NW_021608862.1:0-313 GCF_004785775.1 Grammomys surdaster | reverse complement strand
GTAAAGGAATGTGATTAAAAACAGTTTTTCCTGATAAAATTGAACATTTATTTGGTAGAAAATTCATTAAACTGAAAACACTGTGGAAAAAACTAGTGAAAATTTCAGGAAAAGTAATGAAAACTTGAAGAAAAATTACACAGTCAATAATAAACTATAATCAAACTGAAGTGAAATCAAAGAAAATTGCGAAAAAGGAGAAATTTGCCTTAAAAATTCATAAAATAAATAGGAAATTGATAAGGAGACCATTTGATTTGTAAAAAATGTGATTAGAAACAGTTTTTCCTGATAAAATTGAACATTTATTTGG
>NW_021608861.1:707-1345 GCF_004785775.1 Grammomys surdaster | reverse complement strand
CATTTCTGTCAATATCTTTATTTAATAACCAGTTCTGTCAATATCTTTGTTTAATAATCAATTCTGTAATAAGCATTTCTGTCAATGTCTTTATTTTAAAACCAATTTTGAAAATATCTTTATTTAATAATCAGTTTTGTAATAACCAGTACTGTCAATATCTTAATTTAACAACCATTTCTGTCAATAAATTTATTTATTAACCAATTCTGTTAATATCTTTATTTAACAACCAATTCTTTCAATAGCTGAATTCAATAACCAATTCTGTCA
Organism: Grammomys surdaster; assembly: GCF_004785775.1. Taxonomy (NCBI): domain Eukaryota; kingdom Metazoa; phylum Chordata; class Mammalia; order Rodentia; family Muridae; genus Grammomys; species Grammomys surdaster. Next base: position 1,072 of record NW_021608861.1, on the reverse strand, counting down.
ATATCTTTACTTAAACACCAGTTCTGTCCATATCTTTGTTTAAAAGTCAATTCCATCAATATCTTTATTTAATAACCAATTATGTAGTAAAGTATTCTGTCAATATCTTTTTTTAAAAACCAGTTCTGTCAACATCTTTATTGAACCACCAATTCTCTCAATATCTTCATTTAAATACCAATTCTGTCAACATTTTAATTTAAACACCAATTCTGTCAATATCTTTATTTAGAAAGCAATTCTGTCAATATCGTAATTTAATAATCAATTTTCTAGTAACCAATTCTGTCAATGTCAATATCTTTATTTAATAAACAGTTCTGTCAATATCTTTATTTAATAACCAATTCTGTCAATATCTATCT
>NW_021608861.1:0-607 GCF_004785775.1 Grammomys surdaster | reverse complement strand
CTGTCTGGCAATATATTTATTTAATAACCAATTGTCTCAATAACTTTATTTAGTAATCAATTATGTAATAACCATTCTGTCAATATCTTTATTTCAAAACCAATTCTCTCAATATCTTTACTTAATAAACAATTCTGTCAGTATCTTTATTTAATGAATGGTTTTGTCAATATCTTTATTTAATAAGCAATTTTCTCAATATCTTTCGTTAATAACGAATTCTGTCAATGTATTTATTTAAAAACCAGTTCTGTCAATATCTTTACTTAATAACCAATTCTGTCAAAATCTTTAATAAGCCATCCTGTCAATGTCTTTAATTAATAACCAATTCTGTCAGTATCATTTTTAATAACCAGTTCGGTCAATATCTTTATTTAAAAAACATTTCTGTCAGTATCTTTATTTAATAACCACTTCTGTCAATATATTTATTTATTAAGAAGTTCTCTCAATATCTTTATTTAAAAACCAATTCTGTCAATATTTTTATTTAATAACCAATTCTGTCAATATCATTATTTAATCACCAATTCTGTCAATATCTTTATTTAAAAACAGTTTCTGTCAATATCTTTATTAAATAACAAATTCTGTCTATATATTA
>NW_021608860.1:242-1018 GCF_004785775.1 Grammomys surdaster | reverse complement strand
GATATTTCAGGTTTATTTATTTCTGATTTCCCATGAACTATGACTGAAGAATATTGATTATTCATCTTCATTTATTTCTGATTAACTATTATCGACGAATGGCAAATATTGTTTATTTCTTTTTATTTATTTCTGATTTACTATTATCTATGACTGATGACTATTGATAGCTCTGCTTATATAGCTCTGATTTACTATTAAGTATGACTGATGACTATTGATTGTTCATGTTCATTTATTTCTGATTAACTATTATCAACGAATGGTGAATATTGTTTATTCATGTTCATTTATTTCAGACTTACTATTATCTATGACTGATGACTAATGATATTTCAGCTTTATAGATTTCTGATTTACTATGAACTATGACTGATGACTATCGATTATTCATTTTCATTTTTTTAACCTTTACCACAATCCACGAATGGAGAATATTGATTATTCATGATTATTTTTTTCTGATTTACTATTATCCACGAATGCTGAATATTGATTATTCCTGTTCATTTCTTTCTGACTTACTATTATCTATGACTGATGAGTATTAGTAATTCAGCTTTATTTTTTTCTGGTTTACTGTTAACTATGACTGATGACTATTGATTATTCATGTTCATTTATATGTGATTTATTATTATCCACAAATGGTGAATATTGATTATTCCTGTTCATTTATTTCTGACTTACTCTTATCTATGACTGATGACTATTGATATTTCAGCTTTGTTTTTTTCTGGTTTACTGTTAACTATGACTGATGACTATTGATTATT
>NW_021608860.1:0-142 GCF_004785775.1 Grammomys surdaster | reverse complement strand
GACTGATGACTAATGATATTTCAGCTTTATAGATTTCTGATTTACTATGAACTATGACTGATGACTATCGATTATTCATTTTCATTTTTTTAACATTTACCATAATCCACGAATGGAGAATATTGATTATTCATGATTATTT
>NW_021608859.1:506-1002 GCF_004785775.1 Grammomys surdaster | reverse complement strand
TGTGTATTTTTACATTAGGTTTCTTCAATACGTTCTATAGTGCTTTTCTGCTGGAATCTAGCAACTTACTTGAACACTCCGTATGAAACAATGAAAGATACATGGCCGGATGGTACAAATGTTTCTGCTTTAAGCCAAACACACTTCCTAACTTAAATGTCACAGGTAACATGATTAAGGTGTTTTAAGCTCTGTTGTACTTGCCTTTAGCTCTCTGGAAGTAAGAATACACTGCAATTCGCGTATTTTTAAATTAGGTTTCTTCAGTACATTCTATAGTGCTTTTCTGTTCGAATCTAGCAACTTACTGGAACATGCCATATGAAACAATGAAAGATACATGGCCCGATGGTACAAGTGTTTCTGCTTTAAGCCAAACACACTTCCTACCTGAAATGTCACAGGTAACATGATTTAAGTGTTTTCAGCTCTGTTGTACTTGCCTTTCACTCTCTGTTAGTAAGAATACACTGCAAAATGCGTATTTGTACATTAG
>NW_021608859.1:0-496 GCF_004785775.1 Grammomys surdaster | reverse complement strand
TGTGTATTTTTACATTAGGTTTCTTCAATACGTTCTATAGTGCTTTTCTGCTGGAATCTAGCAACTTACTTGAACACTCCGTATGAAACAATGAAAGATACATGGCCGGATGGTACAAATGTTTCTGCTTTAAGCCAAACACACTTCCTAACTTAAATGTCACAGGTAACATGATTAAGGTGTTTTAAGCTCTGTTGTACTTGCCTTTAGCTCTCTGGAAGTAAGAATACACTGCAATTCGCGTATTTTTAAATTAGGTTTCTTCAGTACATTCTATAGTGCTTTTCTGTTCGAATCTAGCAACTTACTGGAACATGCCATATGAAACAATGAAAGATACATGGCCCGATGGTACAAGTGTTTCTGCTTTAAGCCAAACACACTTCCTACCTGAAATGTCACAGGTAACATGATTTAAGTGTTTTCAGCTCTGTTGTACTTGCCTTTCACTCTCTGTTAGTAAGAATACACTGCAAAATGCGTATTTGTACATTAG
>NW_021608858.1:701-1004 GCF_004785775.1 Grammomys surdaster | reverse complement strand
AACTTACTTGGACATTCCATGTGAAACAATGAAAGATACATGGCTGGATGTTACAGGTGTTTCTGCTTTAAACCAAACACACTTCATAACTGAAATGTCACATGTAACATGATTTAGGTGTTTTCAGCTCTGTTGTACTTGCCTTTAGCTCTGGAAGTAAGAATACACTGCAATTCACATATTGTTACATTACCATTGTTCAATACATTCTATAGTGCTTTTCTGCTGGAATCTAGAAACTAACTTGGACATTCCATGTGAAACAATGAAAGATACATGGCTGGATGGTACAAGTGTTTCTGC
>NW_021608858.1:0-601 GCF_004785775.1 Grammomys surdaster | reverse complement strand
ACCTTTAGCTCTGGAAGTAAGAATACACTGCAATTCGAGTATTTTTACATTAACTTTGTTCAATATGTTCTATAGTGCTTTTCTGCTGGAATCTAGCGACTTACTTGGACATTCCATGTGAAAAAATGAAAGATTCATGGCTGGATGTTACAAGTGTTTCTGCTTTAAACCATACACACTTCCTAATTGAGATATCACATGTAACATGATTTAGGTGTTTTCAGCTCTGTTGTACTTGCCTTTAGCTCTGGAAGTAAGAATACACTACAGTTCAAATATTTTAACATTAGCTTTGTTCAATACGTTCTATAGTGTTTTTCTGCTGGAATCTAACAACTTACTTGGACATTACATATGAAACAATGAAAGACACATGGCTGGATTGTACAAGAGTTTCTGCTTTAAACCAAACACACTTCCTAACTGAAATGTCACATGTAACATGATTTAGGTGTTTTCAGCTCTGTTGTACTTGCCTTTAGCTCTGGAAGTAAGAATCCACTGCAATTCGGGTATTTTTACATTAACTTTGTTCAATAAGTTCCATAGTGCTATTCTGCTGGAATCTAGAAACTAACTTGGACATTCCATGTGAAACAAT
>NW_021608857.1:550-1137 GCF_004785775.1 Grammomys surdaster | reverse complement strand
GAAATCAAAGAAAGTTATGAACAATCAGAAATTTGCATTTAAACTTCTTAAAAAATACAAAATTGAAAAGGATACCATTTGATTTGTAAAGGAATATATTTTACAACAGTTTTCCAGACAAAGTTGAACTTTTACTTGCCAAAAAACTCATAAAACTGAAAACACTGTTAAAAAACCAAACAAAAGAGATATAAAAGTAACTTATAAAAAAGGAGAAATTTTGATTTAAAATTTAGAAAAGATAGAAAATTGATAAGGAGACCATTTGATTTGTAAAGGAATGAGTCTTAAATCAGTTTTTCCTGATAAAATTGAAAATTTACTTGGCAAAAAATTCATAAAATTGAAAACACTGTGAAAAAGCTAGTGAAAAATTCAGGAAAAATAATGAAATCTTGAAGAAAAATTAAAAAGCCAATGATAAAGTATAATCAAACGGAAGAGAAATCAAAGAAAGTTATGAACATGGAGATATTTGTATTGAACATTCATAAAAAATAGAAAACTGATAAGGAGACCATTTTATTTGTAAAGGAATATGATTTACAACAGTTTTTCCAGACAAAATTGAACATTTACTTGGCAAA
>NW_021608857.1:0-450 GCF_004785775.1 Grammomys surdaster | reverse complement strand
CTTGAAGAACAATTAAAAAGCCAATGATAAAGTATAATCAAACGGAAGAGAAATCAAAGAAAGTTATGAACATGGAGATATTTGTATTGAACATTCATAAAAAATAGAAAACTGATAAGGAGACCATTTTATTTGTAAAGGAATATGATTTACAACAGTTTTTCCAGACAAAATTGAACATTAGCTTGGCAAAAAATTCATAAAACTGAAAACACTGTGGAAAAACCAAACAAAAGAGATATCAAAGAAATTTATGAAAAAGGAGAAATTTTGATTTAAAATTTAGAAAATATAGATAGTTGATAAGGAGACCATTTGATTTGCAAAGAAATGTGACTAAAACAGTTTTTCCTCATAAAATTGAACATTTACTTGGCAAAAAATTCATAAAATTGAAAACACTGTGAAAAAGCTAGTGAAAAATTCAGGAAAAATAATGAAAAAAAAAAA
>NW_021608856.1:545-1083 GCF_004785775.1 Grammomys surdaster | reverse complement strand
GGCATATTTTTACATTAGGTTTCTTCAATATGTTCGTAGTGCTTTTCTGCTGGAATCTAGCAACTTACTAAAACATGCCTTATGAAACAATGAAAGATACATGGCAGGATGGTACAACTGATTCTGCTTTAAGCAAAACACACTTCCTATCTGAAATGTCACATGTAACATGGTTTAGGTGTTTTCAGCTCTCCTGTACTGGCCTTTAGCTTGGAAGTAAGAATACGCTGCAATTCGCGTATTTTCACATTAGGTTTCTTCAATACGTTCTATAGTGCTTTTCTGCTGGAATCTAGCAACTTACTTAAACATGCATTATGAAACAATAAATGATACATGGGCGGATGGTACAAGTGTTTCTGCTTTAAGCCAAACACACTTCCTAACTCAAATGTCACATGTAACATGATTTAGGTGTTTTCAGCTCTTTTGTACTGGCCTTTAGCTCTGGAAGTAAGAATACAATGCAATTCGCGTATTTTCACATTAGGTTTCCTCAATTCGTTCTATAGTGCTTTTCTGCTGGAATCTAGCAACT
>NW_021608856.1:0-445 GCF_004785775.1 Grammomys surdaster | reverse complement strand
TTTTCAGCTCTTTTGTACTGGCCTTTAGCTCTGGAAGTAAGAATACAATGCAATTCGCGTATTTTCACATTAGGTTTCCTCAATTCGTTCTAAAGTGCTTTTCTGCTGGAATCTAGCAACTTACTGGAACATGCCATATGAAACAATGAGAGATACATGGCCGGATGGTACAAGTGTTTCTGCTTTAAGCCAAACACACTTCCTAACTGAAATGTCACATGTAACATGATTTTGGTGTTTTCAGCACTGTTGTACTGGCCTTTAGCTCTGGAAGGAAGAATACACTGCAATTCGCGTATTTTCACATTAGGTTTCTTCAATACGTTCTATAGTGCTTTTCTACTGGAATCTAGCAACTTACTGGAACATGCCATATGGAACAATGAAAGATACATGGCCGGATGGTACAAGTGTTTCTCCTTTAAGCCAAACACACTTCCTAACT
>NW_021608855.1:258-1247 GCF_004785775.1 Grammomys surdaster | reverse complement strand
GTCACCGTTGATGTATAATATATTGGAAGTATTTTATGAGAGCACCAAGAAGCTGTGTTCCAGAGATAGCCCTCCTGCAGGCAGCCAGATAATTTGTAAGAATCTTCCAGGTGGTACTGAAGGAATGAAGGGATCAGAAGAGCAGTTGAGGCCTGGTCCTGTGAGTGGCTATGTAAGGCCATTGGGGAAATTGCTGCTTCAGTGTCTGTTGAAGTCCAAGGACTGAAAGGGGTTGTACAATGAAGTTGAGGAATGATACCAGGAAAACTGCCTAGGAGAGGCTCATGGTGAAAGTGCTGCCTTGTGGAAGCAGAAGAACTGGGTGTATTTGAGAGTTCAGTAAAATGGGATGACCACAAGGAAGAGCAGCAACAGTGGAGTACTATTGGCAGGAGCTTATGGTCACATAGAAACTAGAACTGAAAGGTGAAACCCAAGATCTTTTTGTAAGATCCCAAAAGTTCCTCAGTGAACCCTGTGGGATGCCTGTTGTGGAAAACAGCTATCAGTGAATGGAACCAGCACAAGATAAAGGTGACAGTTTCTTTTATACAGCACAAGTGGATTATAGTTTGAAAACCTGAAAAGAGTTGGACATCAATAAAGTCAATGCAGGAATTGAAATTTTTGCAGTTGGATTTTTGGCTTCATTTGAAGGAGTATCATCACTGTGAAGTTTTGAAATGTTTATATATTCTCTATGATGTTGTACATATGTGATCTGATGTTAAGCTTTTATTTGATGCTGGAACGAATTTTAGAGAGTTCAGGAAGAGGAAAGGACGTTTAGGATTCTGAGCTTTATTGAGTCTGGACTAGACTATGGATATTTTGGCATTTGATAGTTTCTAAGGTCCTTTGGCTTGATATAGCTCCCATAATCTCTCTCTCTTTTTTTCTTTCTTTCTTTTTTTTTTTTTTTTTTTTTTTTTACAGAGGCAAGTTAGTGCCAGGGAATGGTTGTGATTGTTCACTATGCTTAGCCTACA
>NW_021608855.1:0-158 GCF_004785775.1 Grammomys surdaster | reverse complement strand
TCATAGGAAGTGTGTCACAATGGAGGATTCATGAAAATCTCAGATCAGGCCACCTTGGTTAAAACCATCCTCCTGGCAGCACGTGGAAGAGAATAACCTGCCTTCCTTGGAGCCTTTAGTCCTAGGTCATCCTGATTGGTGTCCGAATTTCTGCCATC
>NW_021608854.1:595-1139 GCF_004785775.1 Grammomys surdaster | reverse complement strand
TGTTTGGCTGAAAGCAGAAACTCTTGTAACATCTGGCCATGTATCTTTCATTGTTTCATATGGAATGTTCAAGTAAGTTGCTAGATTTCACCAGAAAAGCACTGTAGAACATATTGAAGAAACCGAAAGTAAAAATACGCGAATTGCAGTATATTCTTACTTCTAGAGCTAAAGGCAAGTACAACAGAGCTGAAAACACCTAAATCATGTTACATGTGACATTTCAGTTTGCAAGTGTGTTTCGCTTAAAGCAGAAACACTTGTACCATCCAGCCATGTATCTTTCATTGTTTCTTATGGAATGTTCAAGTAAGTTGCTAGATTCCAGCGGAAAAGCACTGTAGAACATATTGAAGAAACCTAATGTGAAAATACGCGAATTGCAGTGTATTCTTACTTCCAGAGCTAAAGGTAAGTACAACAGGGCTGAAAACACTTAAATCATGTTACATGTGACATTTCAGTTAGGAAGTGTGTTTGGCTTAAAGCAGAAACTCTTGTACCATCCGGCCATGTGTCTTTCATTGTTGAACATGGCATGTTC